>NW_027311942.1:242500-272313 GCF_040954645.1 Diabrotica undecimpunctata | reverse complement strand
TTTTTTCTGGAAAATTTGGAAAAAATTTCCAAGGGGGTACCCTTGGATTTTTATCAAATTTGGTTAATCGGCTATATTGCGTTAATTTTGGTCCGAGAGTCAAGCGAATACACATTTCCTACATAAAAATGGCCGCTCGTTCTTCTGCCATACTCAGAATTTTCCTACATCTACGGTTCGTGAGAAAAATTTCCACTTGGATGTTTGTACTTGCTGAAAATTTCGTGAAAATTAAAAGTGTATATTTTGTTTAAAATTTGAATTATTTCGATTAAGGGTGACTTGCTGATTAAACAAATGTAAACACGTGGCCAGAAATTATGAATTTTTTTGCCAGAAAATCGAAAAAACTGTAGAAAATTGGATTTTTATCAAATTTCGGTTATCGGCTATATTGGCGTCAATTTTGGTCCGAGTGTCAAGCGAATACACATTTCCTACATAAAATTGGCCGCTCGTTCTTCTGCCATAATCAGAATTTTCCTACATCTTACGGTTGCATAATTTATTCATTATTTGCATTATTTAGTTAATTTCGTTAATCGGCTATATTGGCGTCAATTTTGGTCCAAGAGTCAAGCGAATACACATTTCCTACATAAAATTGGCCGCTCGTTCTTCTGCCATAACCAGAATTTTCCTACATCTTACGGTTCGTGAGAAAAATTTCCACTTGGGTGTTTGTACTTGCTGAAAATGTCGTGAAAATTAAAAGTGAATATTTTGTTTAAAATTTGAATTATTTCGATTAAGGGTGACTTGCTGATTAAAAAATCTAAACATGTGGCTAAAAATTATGGACCGTTTTGCCGGAAAATCGAAAAAACTGTAAATTTTTTAATTCGATTTTCCTCTTTTTCCGCAAACTGGGGTTAAGGGATTAGAAAAAAACACATGTTTGGAATAAGCTGGACCAAGAGCATGTACCAAAACATGAAACAAAATTTTTTTTCTGAAAAATTTGGAAAAAATTTTCAAGGGGGTACCCTTGGATTTTTATCAAATTTGGTTAATCGGCTATATTAGCGTCAATTTTGGTCCGAGAGTCAAGCAAATACACATTTCCTACATAAAATTGGCGGCTCGTTCTTTTGCCATACTCAGAATTTTCCTACATCTTACGGTTCGTGAGAAAAATTTCCACTTGTATGTTTGTACTTGCTGAAAATTTCGTGAAAATTAAAAGTGTATATTTTGTTTAAATTTGAATTATTTTGATTAAGGGTGACTTGCTGATTAAACAAATGTCAACACGTGGCCAGAAATTATGCATTTTTTTGCCGGAAAATCGAAAAAACTGTAGAAAATTGGATTTTATCAAATTTTGTTAATCGGCTATATTGGCGTCAATTTTGGTTCGAGAGTCAAGCGAATACACATTTCCTACATAAAATTGGCCGCTCGTTCTTCTGCCAAAATCAGAATTTTCCTACATCTTACGGTTCGTGAGAAAAATTTCCACTTGGATGTTTGTACTTGCTGAAAATTTCGTGAAAATTAAAGGTGTATATTTTGTTTAAAATTTGAATTATTTCGATTAAGGGTGACTTGCTGATTAAACAAATGTCAACACGTGGCCAGAAATTATGCATTTTTTTGCCGAAAATCGAAAAAACTGTAGAAAATTGGATTTTTATCAAATTTCGTTAATCGGCTATATTGGCGTCAATTTTGGTTCGAGAGTCAAGCGAATACACATTTCCTACATAAATTGGCCGCTCGTTCTTCTGCATAATCAGAATTTTCCTACATCTTACGGTTCGTGAGAAAAATTTCCACTTGGATGTTTGTACTTGCTGAAAATTTCGTGAAAATTAATAGTGAATATTTTGTTTAAAATTTGAATTATTTCGATTAAGGGTGACTTGCTGATTAAAAAAATCTAAACATGTGGCTAAAAGTTATGGACCGTTTTGCCGGAAAACCGAAAGAACTGTAAATTTTTTAATTCGATTTTTCCTCTTTTCCGGCAAACTGGGGTTAAGGGATTAGAAAAAAACACATGTTTGGAATAAGCTGGACCAAGAGCATGTACCAAAACATTAAACAAAATTTTTTTTCTGGAAAATTTGGAAAAATTTTCCAAGGGGGGTACCTTGAATTTTTATCAAATTTGGTTAATCGGCTATATTAGCGTCAATTTTGGTCCGAGAGTCAAGCAAATACACATTTCCTACATAAAATTGGCAGCTCGTTCTTTTGCCATACTCAGAATTTTCCAACATCTTACGGTTCGTGAGAAAAATTTCCACTTGTATGTTTGTACTTACTGAAAATTTCGTGAAAATTAAAAGTGTATATTTTGTTTAAAATTTGAATTATTTCGATTAAGGGTAACCTGCTGATTAAACAAATGTAAACACGTTTCCAGAAATTATGCATTTTTATGCCGGAAAATCGAAAAAACTGTAGAAAATTGGATTTTTATCAAATTTCGTTAATCGGCTATATTGGCGTCAATTTTGGTCCGAGAGTCAAGCGAATACACATTTCCTACATAAAATTGGCCGCTCGTTCTTCTGCCATACTCAGAATTTTCCTACATCTTACGGTTCGTGAGAAAAATTTCCACTTGGATGTTTGTACTTGCTGAAAATTTCGTGAAAATTAAAGTGTATATTTTGTTTAAAATTTGAATTATTTCGATTAAGGGTGACTTGCTGATTAAACAAATGTCAACACGTGGCCAGAAATTATGCATTTTTTTGCCAGAAAATCGAAAAAACTGTAGAAAATTGGATTTTTATCAAATTTCGTTAATCGGCTATATTGGCGTCAATTTTTGTCCGAGAGTCAAGCGAATACACATTTCCTACATAAAATTGGCCGCTTGTTCTTCTGCCATAATCAGAATTTTCCTACATCTTACGGTTCGTGAGAAAAATTTCCACTTGAATGTTTGTACTTGCTGAAAATTTTGTGAAAATTAAAAGTGAATATTTTGTTTAAAATTTGAATTATTTCGATTAAGGGTGACTTGCTGATTAAAAAAATCTAAACATGTGGCTAAAAGTTATGGACCGTTTTGCCGGAAAACCGAAAAAACTGTAAATTTTTAATTCGATTTTTCCTCTTTTCCGGCAAACTGGGGTTAAGGGATTAGAAAAAAACACATGTTTGGAATAAGCTGGACCAAGAGCATGTACCAAAACATTAAACAAAATTTTTTTTTCTGGAAAATTTGGAAAAAATTTTCCAAGGGGGTGCCCTTGGATTTTTATCAAATTTGGTTAATCGGCTATATAGCGTCAATTTTGGTCCGAGAGTCAAGCAAATACACATTTCCTACATAAAATTGGCCGCTCGTTCTTTTGCATACTCAGAATTTTCCTACATCTTACGGTTCGTGAGAAAAATTTCCACTTGTATGTTTGTACTTGCTGAAAATTTCGTGAAAATTAAAAGTGTATATTTTGTTTAAAATTTGAATTATTTCGATTAAGGGTAACCTGCTGATTAAACAAATGTAAACACGTGGCCAGAAATTATGCATTTTTATGCCGGAAAATCGAAAAAAATGTAGAAAATTGGATTTTTATCAATTTTGTTAATCGGCTATATTGGCGTCAATTTTGGTCCGAGAGTCAAGCGAATACACATTTCCTACATAAAATTGGCCGCTCGTTTTTCTGCATACTCAGACTTTTCCTATATCTTACGGTTCGTGAGAAAAATTTCCACTTGGATGTTTGTACTTGCTGAAAATTTCGTGAAAATTAAAAGTGTATATTTTGTTTAAATTTGAATTATTTCGATTAAGGGTGACTTGCTGATTAAACAAATGTCAACACGTGGCCAGAAATTATGCATTTTTTTGCCGGAAAATCGAAAAAACTGTAGAAAATTGGATTTTTATCAAATTTCGTTAATCGCCTATATTGGCGTCAATTTTGGTTCGAGAGTCAAGCGAATACACATTTCCTACATAAAATTGGCCGCTTGTTCTTCTGCCATAATCAGAATTTTCCTACATCTTACGGTTCGTGAGAAAAATTTCCACTTGGATGTTTGTACTTGCTGAAAATTTCGTGAAAATTAAAAGTGAATATTTTGTTTAAAATTTGAATTATTTCGATAAAGGGTGACTTGCTGATTAAAAAAATCTAAACATGTGGCTAAAAATTATGGACCGTTTTGCCGGAAAACCGAAAAAACTGTAAATTTTTTAATTCGATTTTTCCTCTTTTCCGGCAAACTGGGGTTAAGGGATTAGAAAAAAACACATGTTTGGAATAAGCTGGACAAGAGCATGTACCAAAACATTAAACAAAATTTTTTTTTTCTGGAAAATTTGGAAAAAATTTTCCAAGGGGGTACCCTTGGATTTTTATCAAATTTGGTTAATCGGCTATATTGGCGTCAATTTTGGGTCCGAGAGTCAAGCGAATACACATTTCCTACATAAAATTGGCCGCTCGTTCTTCTGCCAGACGCTAATATAGCCGATTAACCAAATTTGATAAAAATTCAAGGGTACCCCCTTGGAAAATTTTTTCCAAATTTTCCAGAAAAAAAAATTTTGTTTAATGTTTTGGTACATGCTCTTGGTCCAGCTTATTCCAAACATGTGTTTTTTTCTAATCCCTTAACCCCAGTTTGCCGGAAAAGAGGAAAAATCGAATTAAAAAATTTACAGTTTTTTCGGTTTTCCGGCAAAACGGTCCATAATTTTTAGCCACATGTTTTCGATTTTTTTAATCAGCAAGTCACCCTTAATCGAAATAATTTAAATTTTAAACAAAATATTCACTTTTAATTTTCACGAAATTTTCAACAAGTACAAACATCCAAGTGGAAATTTTTCTCACGAACCGTAAGATGTAGGAAAATTCTGATTATGGCAGAAGAACAAGCGGCCAATTTTATGTAGGAAATGTGTATTCGCTTGACTCTCGGACCAAAATTAACGCCAATATAGCCGATTAACAAAATTTGATGAAAATCCAATTTTCTACAGTTTTTTCGATTTTCGGCAAAAAAATGCATAATTTCTGGCCACGTGTTTACATTTGTTTAATCAGCAAGTCACCCTTAATCAAAATAATTCAAATTTTAAACAAAATATACACTTTTAATTTTCACGAAATTTTCAGCAAGTACAAACATCCAAGTGGAAATTTTTCTCACGAACCGTAAGATGTAGGAAAATTCTGAGTATGGCAGAAGAACGAGCGGCCAATTTTATGTAGGAAATGTGTATTCGCTTGACTCTCGGACCAAAATTGACGCCAATATAGCCGATTAACCAAATTTGATAAAAATCCAAGGGTACCCCCTTGGAAAATTTTTTCCAAATTTTCCAGAAAAAAAAATTTTGTTTAATGTTTTGGTACAAGCTCTTGGTCCAGCTTATTCCAAACATGTGTTTTTTTCTAATCCCTTAACCCCAGTTTGCCGGAAAAGAGGAAAAATCGAATTAAAAAATTTACAGTTTTTTCGGTTTTCCGGCAAAACGGTCCATAATTTTTAGCCACATGTTTAGATTTTTTTAATCAGCAAGTCACCCTTAATCGAAATAATTCAAATTTTAAACAAAATATTCACTTTTAATTTTCACGAAATTTTCAGCAAGTACAAACATCCAAGTGGAAATTTTTCTCACGAACCGTAAGATGTAGGAAAATTCTGATTATGGCAGAAGAACAAGCGGCCAATTTTATGTAGGAAATGTGTATTCGCTTGACTCTCGAACCAAAATTGACGCCAATATAGGCGATTAACGAAATTTGATAAAAATCCAATTTTCTACAGTTTTTTCGATTTTCCGGCAAAAAATGCATAATTTCTGGCCACGTGTTGACATTTGTTTAATCAGCAAGTCACCCTTAATCGAAATAATTCAAATTTTAAACAAAATATACACTTTTAATTTTCACGAAATTTTCAGCAAGTACAAACATCCAAGTGGAAATTTTTCTCACGAACCGTAAGATATAGGAAAAGTCTGAGTATGGCAGAAAAAACGAGCGGCCAATTTTATGTAGGAAATGTGTATTCGCTTGACTCTCGGACCAAAATTGACGCCAATATAGCCGATTAACAAAATTGATAAAAATCCAATTTTCTACATTTTTTTCGATTTTCCGGCATAAAAATGCATAATTTCTGGCCACGTGTTTACATTTGTTTAATCAGCAGGTTACCCCTTAATCGAAATAATTCAAATTTTAAACAAAATATACACTTTTAATTTTCACGAAATTTTCAGCAAGTACAAACATACAAGTGAAATTTTTCTCACGAACCGTAAGATGTAGGAAAATTCTGAGTATGGCAAAAGAACGAGCGGCCAATTTTATGTAGGAAATGTGTATTTGCTTGACTCTCGGACCAAAATTGACGCTAATATAGCCGATTAACCAAATTTGATAAAAATCCAAGGGCACCCCCTTGGAAAATTTTTTCCAAATTTTCCAGAAAAAAAATTTTGTTTAATGTTTTGGTACATGCTCTTGGTCCAGCTTATTCCAAACATGTGTTTTTTTCTAATCCCTTAACCCCAGTTTGCCGGAAAAGAGGAAAAATCGAATTAAAAAATTTACAGTTTTTTCGGTTTTCCGGCAAAACGGTCCATAACTTTTAGCCACATGTTTAGATTTTTTTAATCAGCAAGTCACCCTTAATCGAAATAATTCAAATTTTAAACAAAATATTCACTTTTAATTTTCACAAAATTTTCAGCAAGTACAAACATTCAAGTGGAAATTTTTCTCACGAACCGTAAGATGTAGGAAAATTCTGATTATGGCAGAAGAACAAGCGGCCAATTTTATGTAGGAAATGTGTATTCGCTTGACTCTCGGACAAAAATTGACGCCAATATAGCCGATTAACGAAATTTGATAAAAATCCAATTTTCTACAGTTTTTTCGATTTTCTGGGCAAAAAATGCATAATTTCTGGCCACGTGTTGACATTTGTTTAATCAGCAAGTCACCCTTAATCAAAATAATTCAAATTTTAAACAAAATATTCACTTTTAATTTTCACGAAATTTCCAGCAAGTACAAACATCCAAGTGGAAATTTTTCTTACGAACCGTAAGATGTAGGAAAATTCTGAGTATGGCAGAAGAACGAGCGGCCAATTTTATGTAGGAAATGTGTATTCGGTTGACTCTCCGACCAAAATTGACGCCAATATAGCCGATTAACCAAATTTGATAAAAATCCAAGGGTACCCCCTTGGAAAATTTTTTCCAAATTTTCCAGAAAAAAAATTTTGTTTAATGTTTTGGTACATGCTCTTGGTCCAGCTTATTCCAACATGTGTTTTTTTCTAATCCCTTAACCCCAGTTTGCCGGAAAAGAGGAAAAATCGAATTAAAAAATTTACAGTTTTTTCGGTTTTCCGGCAAAACGGTCCATAATTTTTAGCCACATGTTTAGATTTGTTAATCAGCAAGTCACCCTTAATCGAAATAATTCAAATTTTAAACAAAATATTCACTTTTAATTTTCACGAAATTTTCAGCAAGTACAACATCCAAGTGGAAATTTTTCTCACGAACCGTAAGATGTAGGAAAATTCTGATTATGGCAGAAGAACGAGCGGCCAATTTTATGTAGGAAATGTGTATTCGCTTGACTCTCGAACCAAAATTGACGCCAATATAGCCGATTAACGAAATTTGATAAAAATCCAATTTTCTACAGTTTTTTCGATTTTCCGGCAAAAAAATGCATAATTTCTGGCCACGTGTTGACATTTGTTTAATCAGCAAGTCACCCTTAATCGAAATAATTCAAATTTTAACAAAATATACACTTTTAATTTTCACGAAATTTTCAGCAAGTACAAACATCCAAGTGGAAGTTTTTCTCACGAACCGTAAGATGTAGGAAAATTCTGAGTATGGCAGAAGAACGAGCGGCCAATTTTATGTAGGAAATGTGTATTCGCTTGACTCTCGGACCAAAATTGACGCCAATATAGCCGATTAACGAAATTTGATAAAAATCCAATTTTCTACAGTTTTTTCGATTTTCCGGCATAAAAATGCATAATTTCTGGAAACGTGTTTACATTTGTTTAATCAGCAGGTTACCCTTAATCGAAATAATTCAATTTTAAACAAAATATACACTTTTAATTTTCACGAAATTTTCAGTAAGTACAAACATACAAGTGGAAATTTTTCTCACGAACCGTAAGATGTTGGAAAATTCTGAGTATGGCAAAAGAACGAGCGGCCAATTTTATGTAGGAAATGTGTATTCGCTTGACTCTCGAACCAAAATTGACGCCAATATAGGCGATTAACGAAATTTGATAAAAATCCAATTTTCTACAGTTTTTTCGATTTTCCGGCAAAAAAATGCATAATTTCTGGCCATGTGTTGACATTTGTTTAATCAGCAAGTCACCCTTAATCGAAATAATTCAAATTTTAAACAAAATATACACTTTTAATTTTCACGAAATTTTCAGCAAGTACAAACATCCAAGTGGAAATTTTTCTCACGAACCGTAAGATATAGGAAAAGTCTGAGTATGGCAGAAAAACGAGCGGCCAATTTTATGTAGGAAAATGTGTATTCGCTTGACTCTCGGACCAAAATTGACGCCAATATAGCCGATTAACAAAATTTGATAAAAATCCAATTTTCTACATTTTTTTCGATTTTCCGGCATAAAAATGCATAATTTCTGGCCACGTGTTTACATTTGTTTAATCAGCAGGTTACCCTTAATCGAAATAATTCAAATTTTAAACAAAATATACACTTTTAATTTTCACGAAATTTTCAGCAAGTACAAACATACAAGTGGAAATTTTTCTCACGAACCGTAAGATGTAGGAAAATTCTGAGTATGGCAAAAAGAACGAGCCGCCAATTTTATGTAGGAAATGTGTATTTGCTTGACTCTCGGACCAAAATTGACGCTAATATAGCCGATTAACCAAATTTGATAAAAATCCAAGGGCACCCCCCTTGGAAAATTTTTTCCAAATTTTCCAGAAAAAAAAAATTTTGTTTAATGTTTTGGTACATGCTCTTGGTCCAGCTTATTCCAAACATGTGTTTTTTTCTAATCCCTTAACCCCAGTTTGCGGAAAAGAGGAAAAATCGAATTAAAAAATTACAGTTTTTTCGGTTTTCCGGCAAAACGGTCCATAACTTTTAGCCACATGTTTAGATTTTTTTAATCAGCAAGTCACCCTTAATCGAAATAATTCAAATTTTAAACAAAATATTCACTTTTAATTTTCACAAAATTTTCAGCAAGTACAAACATTCAAGTGGAAATTTTTCTCACGAACCGTAAGATGTAGGAAAATTCTGATTATGGCAGAAGAACAAGCGGCCAATTTTATGTAGGAAATGTGTATTCGCTTGACTCTCGGACAAAAATTGACGCCAATATAGCCGATTAACGAAATTTGATAAAAATCCAATTTTCTACAGTTTTTTCGATTTTCTGGCAAAAAATGCATAATTTCTGGCCACGTGTTGACATTTGTTTAATCAGCAAGTCACCCTTAATCAAAATAATTCAAATTTTAAACAAAATATTCACTTTTAATTTTCACGAAATTTTCAGCAAGTACAAACATCCAAGTGGAAATTTTTCTTACGAACCGTAAGATGTAGGAAAATTCTGAGTATGGCAGAAGAACGAGCGGCCAATTTTATGTAGGAAATGTGTATTCGGTTGACTCTCCGACCAAAATTGACGCCAATATAGCCGATTAACCAAATTTGATAAAAATCCAAGGGTACCCCCTTGGAAAATTTTTTCCAAATTTTCCAGAAAAAAAAATTTTGTTTAATGTTTTGGTACATGCTCTTGGTCCAGCTTATTCCAAACATGTGTTTTTTTCTAATCCCTTAACCTCAGTTTGCCGGAAAAGAGGAAAAATCGAATTAAAAAATTTACAGTTTTTTCGGTTTTCCGGCAAAACGGTCCATAATTTTTAGCCACATGTTTAGATTTTTTTAATCAGCAAGTCACCCTTAATCGAAATAATTCAAATTTTAAACAAAATATTCACTTTTAATTTTCACGAAATTTTCAGCAAGTACAAACATCCAAGTGGAAATTTTTCTCACGAACCGTAAGATGTAGGAAAATTCTGATTATGGCAGAAGAACGAGCGGCCAATTTTATGTAGGAAATGTGTATTCGCTTGACTCTTGAACCAAAATTGACGCCAATATAGCCGATTAACGAAATTTGATAAAAATCCAATTTTCTACAGTTTTTTCGATTTTCCGGCAAAAAAATGCATAATTTCTGGCCACGTGTTGACATTTGTTTAATCAGCAAGTCACCCTTAATCGAAATAATTTAAATTTTAAACAAAATATACACTTTTAATTTTCACGAAATTTTCAGCAAGTACAAACATCCAAGTGGAAATTTTTCTCACGAACCGTAAGATGTAGGAAAATTCTGAGTATGGCAGAAGAACGAGCGGCCAATTTTATGTAGGAAATGTGTATTCGCTTGACTCTCGGACAAAAATTGACGCCAATATAGCCGATTAACGAAATTTGATAAAAATCCAATTTTCTACAGTTTTTTCGATTTTCTGGCAAAAAAATGCATAATTTCTGGCCACGTGTTGACATTTGTTTAATCAGCAAGTCACCCTTAATCAAAATAATTCAAATTTTAAACAAAATATTCACTTTTAATTTTCACGAAATTTTCAGCAAGTACAAACATCCAAGTGGAAATTTTTCTTACGAACCGTAAGATGTAGGAAAATTCTGAGTATGGCAGAAGAACGAGCGGCCAATTTTATGTAGGAAATGTGTATTCGGTTGACTCTCCGACCAAAATTGACGCCAATATAGCCGATTAACCAAATTTGATAAAAATCCAAGGGTACCCCCTTGGAAAATTTTTTCCAATTTTCCAGAAAAAAAAATTTTTTTAATGTTTTGGTACATGCTCTTGGTCCAGCTTATTCCAAACATGTGTTTTTTTCTAATCCCTTAACCTCAGTTTGCCGGAAAAGAGGAAAAATCGAATTAAAAAATTTACAGTTTTTTCGGTTTTCCGGCAAAACGGTCCATAATTTTTAGCCACATGTTTAGATTTTTTTAATCAGCAAGTCACCCTTAATCGAAATAATTCAAATTTTAAACAAAATATTCACTTTTAATTTTCACGAAATTTTCAGCAAGTACAAACATCCAAGTGGAAATTTTTCTCACGAAACCGTAAGATGTAGGAAAATTCTGATTATGGCAGAAGAACGAGCGGCCAATTTTATGTAGGAAATGTGTATTCGCTTGACTCTTGAACCAAAATTGACGCCAATATAGCCGATTAACGAAATTTGATAAAAATCCAATTTTCTACAGTTTTTTCGATTTTCCGGCAAAAAAATGCATAATTTCTGGCCACGTGTTGACATTTGTTTAATCAGCAAGTCACCCTTAATCGAAATAATTTAAATTTTAAACAAAATATACACTTTTAATTTTCACGAAATTTTCAGCAAGTACAAACATCCAAGTGGAAATTTTTCTCACGAACCGTAAGATGTAGGAAAATTCTGAGTATGGCAGAAGAACGAGCGGCCAATTTTATGTAGGAAATGTGTATTCGCTTGACTCTCGGACCAAAATTGACGCCAATATAGCCGATTAACGAAATTTGATAAAAATCCAATTTTCTACAGTTTTTTCGATTTTCCGGCATAAAAATGCATAATTTCTGGAAACGTGTTTACATTTGTTTAATCAGCAGGTTACCCTTAATCGAAATAATTCAAATTTTAAACAAAATATACACTTTTAATTTTCACGAAATTTTCAGTAAGTACAAACATACAAGTGGAAATTTTTCTCACGAACCGTAAGATGTTGGAAAATTCTGAGTATGGCAAAAGAACGAGCGGCCAATTTTATGTAGGAAATGTGTATTTGCTTGACTCTAGGACCAAAATTGACGCTAATATAGCCGATTAACCAAATTTGATAAAAATTCAAGGGTACCCCCTTGGAAAATTTTTTCCAAATTTTCCAGAAAAAAAAATTTTGTTTAATGTTTTGGTACATGCTCTTGGTCCAGCTTATTCCAAACATGTGTTTTTTTCTAATCCCTTAACCCCAGTTTGCCGGAAAAGAGGAAAAATCGAATTAAAAAATTTACAGTTCTTTCGGTTTTCCGGCAAAACGGTCCATAACTTTTAGCCACATGTTTAGATTTTTTTATCAGCAAGTCACCCTTAATCGAAATAATTCAAATTTTAAACAAAATATTCACTTTTAATTTTCACGAAATTTTCAGCAAGTACAAACATCCAAGTGGAAATTTTTCTCACGAACCGTAAGATGTAGGAAAATTCTGATTTGGCAGAAGAACGAGCGGCCAATTTTATGTAGGAAATATGTATTCGCTTGACTCTCGAACCAAAATTGACGCCAATATAGCCGATTAACAAAATTTGATAAAAATCCCAATTTTCTACAGTTTTTTCGATTTTCCGGCAAAAAAATGCATAATTTCTGGCCACGTGTTGACATTTGTTTAATCAGCAAGTCACCCTTAATCAAAATAATTCAAATTTTAAACAAAATATACACTTTTAATTTTCACGAAATTTTCAGCAAGTACAAACATACAAGTGGAAATTTTTCTCACGAACCGTAAGATGTAGGAAAATTCTGAGTATGGCAAAAGAACGAGCCGCCAATTTTATGTAGGAAATGTGTATTTGCTTGACTCTCGGACCAAAATTGACGCTAATATAGCCGATTAACCAAATTTGATAAAAATCCAAGGGTGCCCCCTTGGAAAATTTTTTCCAAATTTTTCAGAAAAAAAAATTTTGTTTAATGTTTTGGTACATGCTCTTGGTCCAGCTTATTCCAACATGTGTTTTTTTCTAATCCCTTAACCCCAGTTTGCCGGAAAAGAGGAAAAATCGAATTAAAAAATTTACAGTTTTTTCGATTTTCCGGCAAAACGGTCCATAATTTTTAGCCACATGTTTAGATTTTTTTAATCAGCAAGTCACCCTTAATCGAAATAATTCAAATTTTAAACAAAATATTCACTTTTAATTTTCACGACATTTTCAGCAAGTACAAACACCCAAGTGGAAATTTTTCTCACGAACCGTAAGATGTAGGAAAATTCTGGTTATGGCAGAAGAACGAGCGGCCAATTTTATGTAGGAAATGTGTATTCGCTTGACTCTTGGACCAAATTGACGCCAATATAGCCGATTAACGAAATTAACTAAATAATGCAAATAATGAATAAATTATGCAACCGTAAGATGTAGAAAATTCTGATTATGGCAGAAGAACGAGCGGCCAATTTTATGTAGGAAATGTGTATTCGCTTGACTCTCGGACCAAAATTGACGCCAATATAGCCGATAACCGAAATTTGATAAAAATCCAATTTTCTACAGTTTTTTCGATTTTCTGGCAAAAAAATTCATAATTTCTGGCCACGTGTTTACATTTGTTTAATCAGCAAGTCACCCTTAATCGAAATAATTCAAATTTTAAACAAAATATACACTTTTAATTTTCACGAAATTTTCAGCAAGTACAAACATCCAAGTGGAAATTTTTCTCACGAACCGTAAGATGTAGGAAAATTCTGAGTATGGCAGAAGAACGAGCGGCCAATTTTATGTAGGAAATGTGTATTCGCTTGACTCTCGGACCAAAATTAACGCCAATATAGCCGATTAACCAAATTTGATAAAAATCCAAGGGTACCCCCTTGGAAAATTTTTTCCAAATTTTCCAGAAAAAAAAATTTTGTTTAATGTTTTGGTACATGTTCTTGGTCCAGCTTATTCCAAACATGTGTTTTTTTCTAATCCCTTAACCCCAGTTTGCCGGAAAAGAGGAAAAATCGAATTAAAAAATTTACAGTTTTTTCGGTTTTCCGGCAAAACGGTCCATAATTTTTAGCCACATGTTTTTGATTTTTTTTAATCAGAAGTCACCCTTAATCGAAATAATTCAAATTTTAAACAAAATATTCACTTTTAATTTTCACGAAATTTTCAGCAAGTACAAACATCCAAGTGGAAATTTTTCTCACGAACCGTAAGATGTAGGAAAATTCTGATTATGGCAGAAGAACGAGCGCCCAATTTTTTGTAGGAAATGTGTATTCGCTTGACTCTCGGACCAAAATTGACGCCAATATAGCCGATTAACGAAATTTGATAAAAATCCAATTTTCTACAGTTTTTTCGATTTTCCGGCAAAAAAATGCATAATTTCTGGCCACGTGTTTACATTTGTTTAATCAGCAAGTCACCCTTAATCGAAATAATTCAAATTTTAAACAAAATATACACTTTTAATTTTCACGAAATTTTCAGCAAGTACAAACATCCAAGTGGAAATTTTTCTCACGAACCGTAAGATGTAGGAAAATTCTGAGTATGGCAGAAGAACGAGCGGCCAATTTTATGTAGGAAATGTGTATTCGCTTGACTCTTGGACCAAAATTGACGCCAATATAGCCGATTAACGAAATTAACTAAATAATGCAAATAATGAATAAATTATGCAACCGTAAGATGTAGGAAAATTCTGATTATGGCAGAAGAACGAGCGGCCAATTTTATGTAGGAAATGTGTATTCGCTTGACTCTCGGACCAAAATTGACGCCAATATAGCCGATAACCGAAATTTGATAAAAATCCAATTTTCTACAGTTTTTTCGATTTTCTGGCAAAAAAATTCATAATTTCTGGCCACGTGTTTACATTTGTTTAATCAGCAAGTCACCCTTAATCGAAATAATTCAAATTTTAAACAAAATATACACTTTTAATTTTCACGAAATTTTCAGCAAGTACAAACATCCAAGTGGAAATTTTTCTCATGAACCGTAAGATGTAGGAAAATTCTGAGTATGGCAGAAGAACGAGCGGCCAATTTTATGTAGGAAATGTGTATTCGCTTGACTCTCGGACCAAAATTAACGCCAATATAGCCGATTAACCAAATTTGATAAAAATCCAAGGGTACCCCCTTGGAAAATTTTTTCCAAATTTTCCAGAAAAAAAAATTTTGTTTAATGTTTTGGTACATGCTCTTGGTCCAGCTTATTCCAAACATGTGTTTTTTTCTAATCCCTTAACCCCAGTTTGCCGGAAAAGAGGAAAAATCGAATTAAAAAATTTACAGTTTTTTCGGTTTTCCGGCAAAACGGTCCATAATTTTTAGCCACATGTTTTTGATTTTTTTAATCAGCAAGTCACCCTTAATCGAAATAATTCAAATTTTAAACAAAATATTCACTTTTAATTTTCACGAAATTTTCAGCAAGTACAAACATCCAAGTGGAAATTTTTCTCACGAACCGTAAGATGTAGGAAAATTCTGATTATGGCAGAAGAAGGAGCGCCCAATTTTTTGTAGGAAATGTGTATTCGCTTGACTCTCGGACCAAAATTGACGCCAATATAGCCGATTAACGAAATTTGATAAAAATCCAATTTTCTACAGTTTTTTCGATTTTCCGGCAAAAAAATGCATAATTTCTGGCCACGTGTTTACATTTGTTTAATCAGCAAGTCACCCTTAATCGAAATAATTCAAATTTTAAACAAAATATACACTTTTAATTTTCACGAAATTTTCAGCAAGTACAAACATCCAAGTGGAAATTTTTCTCACGAACCGTAAGATGTAGGAAAATTCTGAGTATGGCAGAAGAACGAGCGGCCAATTTTATGTAGGAAATGTGTATTCGCTTGACTCTCGGACCAAAATTGACGCCAATATAGCCGATTAACCAAATTTGATAAAAATCCAAGGGTACCCCCTTGGAAAATTTTTTCCAAATTTTCCAGAAAAAAAAATTTTGTTTAATGTTTTGGTACATGCTCTTGGTCCAGCTTATTCCAAACATGTGTTTTTTTCTAATCCCTTAACACCAGTTTGCCGGAAAAGAGGAAAAATCGAATTAAAAAATTTACAGTTTTTTCGGTTTTCCGGCAAAACGGTCCATAATTTTTAGCCACATGTTTACATTTTTTTTAATCAGCAAGTCACCCTTAATCGAAATAATTCAAATTTTAAACAAAATATTCACTTTTAATTTTCACGAAATTTTCAGCAAGTACAAACATCCAAGTGGAAATTTTTCTCACGAACCGTAAGATGTAGGAAAATTCTGATTATGGCAGAAGAACAAGCGGCCAATTTTATGTAGGAAATGTGTATTCGCTTGACTCTCGGACCAAAATTGACGCCAATATAGCCGATTAACAAAATTTGATAAAAATCCAATTTTCTACAGTTCTTTCGATTTTCCGGCAAAAAAATGCATAATTTCTGGCCACGTGTTGACATTTGTTTAATCAGCAAGTCACCCTTAATCAAAATAATTCAAATTTTAAACAAAATATACACTTTTAATTTTCACGAAATTTTCAGCAAGTACAAACATACAAGTGGAAATTTTTCTCACGAACCGTAAGATGTAGGAAAATTCTGAGTATGGCAAAAGAACGAGCCGCCAATTTTATGTAGGAAATGTGTATTTGCTTGACTCTCGGACCAAAATTGACGCTAATATAGCCGATTAACCAAATTTGATAAAAATCCAAGGGTACCCCCTTGGAAAATTTTTTCCAAATTTTCCAGAAAAAAAAATTTTGTTTAATGTTTTGGTACATGCTCTTGGTCCAGCTTATTCCAAACATGTGTTTTTTTCTAATCCCTTAACCCCAGTTTGCCGGAAAAGAGGAAAAATCGAATTAAAAAATTTACAGTTTTTTCGGTTTTCCGGCAAAACGGTCCATAACTTTTAGCCACATGTTTAGATTTTTTTAATCAGCAAGTCACCCTTAATCGAAATAATTCAAATTTTAAACAAAATATTCACTTTTAATTTTCACGAAATTTTCAGCAAGTACAAACATCCAAGTGGAAATTTTTCTCACGAACCGTAAGATGTAGGAAAATTCTGATTATGGCAGAAGAACGAGCGGCCAATTTTATGTAGGAAATGTGTATTCGCTTGACTCTCGAACCAAAATTGACGCCAATATAGCCGATTAACGAAATTTGATAAAAATCCAATTTTCTACAGTTTTTTCGATTTTCCGGCAAAAAAATGCATAATTTCTGGCCACGTGTTGACATTTGTTTAATCAGCAAGTCACCCTTAATCGAAATAATTCAAATTTTAAACAAAATATACACTTTTAATTTTCACGAAATTTTCAGCAAGTACAAACATCCAAGTGGAAATTTTTCTCACGAACCTTAAGATGTAGGAAAATTCTGAGTATGGCAGAAGAACGAGCGGCCAGTTTTATGTAGGAAATGTGTATTCGCTTGACTCTCAGACCAAAATTGACGCCAATATAGCCGATTAACAAAATTTGATAAAAATCCAATTTTCTACAGTTTTTTCGATTTTCCGGCAAAAAAATGCATAATTTCTGGCCACGTGTTGACATTTGTTTAATCAGCAAGTCACCCTTAATCGAAATAATTCAAATTTTAAACAAAATATACACTTTTAATTTTCACGAAATTTTCAGAAAGTACAAACATCCAAGTGGAAATTTTTCTCACGAACCGTAAGATGTAGGAAAATTCTGAGTATGGCAGAAGAACGAGCGGCCAATTTTATGCAGGAAATGTGTATTCGCTTGACTCTCGGACCAAAATTGACGCCAATATAGCCGATTAACCAAATTTGATAAAAATCCAAGGGTACCCCCTTGGAAAATTTTTTCCAAATTTTCCAGAAAAAAAAATTTTGTTTAATGTTTTGGTACATGCTCTTGGTCCAGCTTATTCCAAACATGTGTTTTTTTCTAATCCCTTAACCCCAGTTTGCCGGAAAAGAGGAAAAATCGAATTAAAAAATTTACAGTTTTTTCGGTTTTCCGGCAAAACGGTCCATAACTTTTAGCCACATGTTTAGATTTTTTTAATCAGCAAGTCACCCTTAATCGAAATAATTCAAATTTTAAACAAAATATTCACTTTTAATTTTCACGAAATTTTCAGCAAGTACAAACATCCAAGTGGAAATTTTTCTCACGAACCGTAAGATGTAGGAAAATTCTGATTATGGCAGAAGAACGAGCGGCCAATTTTATGTAGGAAATGTGTATTCGCTTGACTCTCGAACCAAAATTGACGCCAATATAGCCGATTAACGAAATTTGATAAAAATCCAATTTTCTACAGTTTTTTCGATTTTCCGGCAAAAAAATGCATAATTTCTGGCCACGTGTTGACATTTGTTTAATCAGCAAGTCACCCTTAATCGAAATAATTCAAATTTTAAACAAAATATACACTTTTAATTTTCACGAAATTTTCAGCAAGTACACAGACACTCACACACACACACACACATGCACACACCCACACACAGACACATGCACTCTTCAGCTCTCGACTCCTACCCATTAGTCGTCCCTTACGACAGGCAAGGCCTTTTTTCCTCGGACGTATTCTAATCTCTGCGAGCCGAACGGACACACACATACATACACACACACTTACACACGAACACACACACGAACACACGCACACACACACGTACACTCTTTACCTCTCGACTCCTACCCATTAGTCGCTCCTTACAGCACTCATGGCCTTCTTGCCACGGCCGTATTCTTTTTTCTGCGAGCCGAAGAAACACACACACACACATACACACACACTCGCGCGCACTCACACACGCACACACACATGCCCTCTTCACCTCTCGACTCCTACCCATTAGTCGTCCCTTACGACATGCAAGGCCTTCTTTCCTCGGCTGTATTCTTATCTCTGCGAGCCGAAGGGACACACACACATACACATACACACACACACATACTCACAAACACACACACGCACACACGAACACACACACACACATACACTCTTCACCTCTCGACTCCTACCCATTAGTCACCTCTTACGATAGGCATGGCCTTCTTGAAACGGGCGTATTCTTATCACTGCGAGCCGCACGGACATACACACACACATACACATACACTCGCGCACACACATACACGCACACACACATACACTTTTCACCTCTCGACTCCTACCCATTAGTCGCTCCTTAAAGCACTCATGGTCTTCTTGCCACGGCCGTATTCTTATCTCTGCGAGCCGAAGAAACACACACACACACATACACACACACTCGCGCACACACACACACGCACACACACACACACACATACACTCTTCGCCTCTCGACTCCTACCCATTAGTCGCCTCTTACGACAGGCAGGGCGTTCTTGACAAGGCCGTGTCCGTATCTTTGCGAGCCGAACGGACACACATACACACTCACACACACACTTGCACACACGCGCACTCAGACACATGCACTCTTCACCTCTCGACTCCTACCCATTAGTCGTCCCTTACGACATGCAAGGCCTTCTTTCCTCGGCTGTATTCTTATCTCTGCGAGCCGAAGGGACACACACACACACACATACACATACACACACACATACTCACAAACACACACACGCACACACGAACACACACACACATACACTCTTCACCTCTCGACTCCTACCCATTAGTCACCTCTTACGACAGGCAGGGCCTTCTTGACATGGCCGTGTTCTTATCGCTGCCAGCCGAACGGACACACACACACGCACACACACACATAAATACACTTTTCACCCCTCGACTCCTACCCATTAGTCGTCTCTTACAACAGGCATGGCCTTCTTGTTTCGGCCGTATTCTTATCTCTGCAAACCTAACGGAAACACACACACATACACACACACTTACACACGCGCACATACACACGCACACACACATACACTCCTCACTACTTGACTCCTACCCATTAGTCGCCTCTTACGACAGGCAGGGCCTTCTTGCCACGGCCCTGTTCGTATCTTTGCGAGCCGAACGGACACACATACACACTCACACACACACATGCACACACGCGAACTCAGACACATGCACTCTTCACCTCTCGATTCCTACCCATTAGTCGTCCCTTACGACATGCAAGGCCTTCTTACCTCCGCCGTATTCTTATCTTATCACACACACGCACGCACGCACATACAGACACACTTACACACGCACACACACACGTACACTCTTTACCTCTCGACTCCTACCCATTAGTCGCCTTTTACGACAGGCATGTTCTTCTTGCCACGGCTGTATTCTTATCTCTGCGAGTCGAAGGACACACACACACACACACACACTCACACACGCACACACACACGCACACACACATACACTCCTCACCTCTTGACTCCTAACCATTAGTCGCCTCTTACGACAGGCAGGGCCTTCTTTTTTATCGAGTCTTCTTAAATCGTCAGTCCATCTTATAGGTGGTCGACCGACGCTTCTCTTGTCTTCCCTTGGCCTCCATTCCAATAACCTCTTTGTCCATCGCCCAACCAACATATTGTAGCTCAATTCTCCTTACAAATTGTTTAGTTTTTTTTGACACCAGATTTTATAATTGAGGTAGTTCGACAAATTTGTATATACACAAACAAATCCACAAAACCCAATTACCACATGTTCTGTAGAAATTGAAAATTTTATGGGGATATTGCTGTCGATACTCTAATAAGACAACCTACTATAAGACGCTATTGCGACAACAAGAATTTCACAAGTTGTACACGTAATGCCTATCAATCGTTTTGAAACGATTAAAAGGTTTTTTCATTTTAGTAATAATTTAGAAAATACACGGAGTCTTGATAGAATCTCGCCCCGATTAAACAAATAAAAAGATCGTGTTTGCAGATACCTATAGAAGAACATTTATTATGTGACGAACAAGTTATATCGTTTAAAGGACGTTCGAGTATGAACACATGCAATCCTAAAAAGCCTCATAAATGGGTATACAAGATGTGGGTTGTCTCAGAAATCTCAGGATTTTCATATAATTTTGAAATTTTGGCTGGAAAAGATGGTTACACAGAATTAAAGAATTAAGTAAATTTGGGAGCTGCTAGTAATGTTGTAGTTCGATTGAGCAGAGAAATACCGTCCAATAAACACCACAAACTATTTTACGATAATTATTTTTCAAGTATACCACTGGTGTCATATTTGTCAAAATGAGGCATACATTATATCGCAACAATCCGTACAAAACGAATTCTGAATTATAAAGATTGTCAAAAGAAAGAAATTAAAAAATTACAAAGGGGAAGCATTCAGGAACACTCTGGAAGCTATGAGAATTCTGCAATACATACAGTCCAGTATTGTGACAACAAAATTGTGTCTTTACTGTCAGATTATTGTGGAACTCAACCAACAGCCAAAGTGGAAAGATTCTTTCGCACCGAAAGAACTATAAAAAAAAAGGAGAAGAAATATTTAGGAAAGAAATTGATTGCCCAGACATTGTACAACAATATACCAGGCACATGGGTGGTGTGGATCTGCAAGATTCCTTATTGGGATTATATCCAATCAAAATCAAAAGCAAAAAAATGGTACCACCGTATTTTCTATCATATGCTGGATGCAGCAGTAGTCAATGCTTGGCTATTAGGAAAAACTGAAGAGATTATACCACTGCTGAATATTAAAACAATTCTAGCTGAACAACTAATAACAGTAAGGTTTTACAAAAAAGAAAAGTAGGTCGGCCTATAAGTTCCACACCCGAACAACCATCCAAAAGAAGATGCATTGAACCTAGACCCAATATATATGTACAAACAGATCAGTTTTTACACTGGCCAAACTGGACTGTAAACAGGGAAAATGTAAGATGATAAACTTGGGAAAATTAAGGGTCTAGTGCGAGAAATGTAAGGTGCATTTATGAGTTTATTCTAATAGTAACTGTTTTAAGAAGTTTGACAATTTGAAATAGTTTGATACTGACAATACATCGATCTAATGTGTATGACAATTGGTTCTAATAAAAGTGTTTATACATAATGTTAAAAAATGGGCACAATTTTTTTTTCTCAAAAACCGTATCATTAAAAAAATGTGTAACGGTAAATTCTACATACATCTATTAAGAGTAATTTAATATAATTTTATTTTATTTTGTCAAAAAATAAAATAAAATAAATTCATGCAATAGAGGGTTAAACTTTAAATTGCGTAAGTTACTTTGTGCAATTATCGTAATGTCAATTCTTAATTATGGGCTCTTGGTATTTTACCCTTGCTTAGATCAGGTTACGAAATTAAAGTTGCAAAAAATTCAAAATAATTGTTGCAGATTTGTCTTTGGCATAAGAAAATATGATCGTATATCATGCAAAATAAAAGAACTTCAATGGTTAACCATAGATAATTTATACAAATATCACCTCGCCTCATTGATATATCGAATTATTTCGTCGTCAAATCCTATTTATTTAAAGAACAAATTAGTATTTCGTGGAGACGCTCATAATCTGGATCTGAGATATCCTCATAGTCTTATGCTGCCAAGATATAGACTAGCTATTTTCCAGCGATCGTTTACTTACAACGCTGTTTTAGTGTTTAATAGTTTAACAAAAAATTTAAGAGGTAAATCTCTTGATTTCATGAAGCGGCATTATAAGAAATTTTTACCTACAATCGCAGTAACGTTATTATTATTATATAGTATATTGTTGTCGTTATTGTTACCATTAGATTTTTTTTTGTTTTTATTTATCATTCATATCACATAACATTACAAATTATTTTCTTTATCTTATTTTTCTAGTAGCCACATGACTATTTCTATCATTTCAATATTATATTATCATTTATGTCAATTTATAAATCATTTTTTTTCATGGTCTACTTATTTCAAACTGACTTTGTAAACTTGAGGTTAAGAGGAGTAGCTCTAGCTAGACTTCGCCTCATGTATCTCGTGTTTGTAAATTTTTACAGACTAAATAAAGGCAATTTATTATTATTATTACTATTATATATAATAAAATATAATATATGTGGATCCCCCTGTATAATAGAATAGTTATTTCTGTCCTTTAAAAAAATATATTAAAAACGATGACACCCGTCGACTTTTAATACATATAAATGTGTGCCTTTTAAGGAAAAATTTAAATGTACAGGATAATTCACGCATGCCTAGCATACTGCATAAGTTTTATTTTTAATAGACTTCCCTGTATGTTTTTTATTTTTAAAAGCTGCTTAATAACCTGATCTCGACAAACTATATCTTGTATTATGTAGGGTCTATTATGAATAATACAGGGTGGAATTTTAAAATTATACAGTGTGTAAACCACTCATGGAATACAATTGTTTGCGTCCTTATTTTAGAAAATTATAAAAAACCGCCTCACCCGTTACTTTTAAATTCAAATGTGCTCTTTAAACATGAATTTAAATGTACAAGATGATTCATGAGGGCAGAAGATTTAAGGACACAAACAATTTTATTCCATAAGTGGTTTCCACACTGTTTAATTTCAACATATTAACTACCCTTTAATACTCATAATAGACTCTACATGACATAGTTGGTTGAGATCGGGTTATTAAGGAGCTTTTAAGAATAGTAAAATATACAGGAAGTTCCATTAAAAGTAAAGCTTTTAGACTATGGTAGGCTTGCCTGAGTCACCTTGTCCAGTATATTTAAAAAGCGCATATTTATATTCGACGTGCTTCAGCATTTTTTATAGGACCATTAAGCTTGCGGGGGCACATAAGCTAAATCCGATTTAACCTTTGCAATATTTTTTCACCGATTTTTCACTAATTTTTGACCACCAAACCACCCTTAAGTGGAGTAATTCTGCTGCCTTAAAGTTCTTGCCTTGGCCGTGTTCGTATCTCTGCGAGCCGAAGGACACAGACACACACACACATACACACACACACTCACACACACACGCACACACACACACACACACACACATACTCTCCTCACCTCTTGACTCCTAACCATTATTACCACAGGCTCTTACGACAGGCAGGGCCCTCTTGCCACGGCCGTATTCTTATCTCTGCGAGCCGAAGGAACACACACACACATACACACACACTCGCGCACACACACACACACACACACGCACACACGAACACACACACACATACACTCTTCACCTCTCGACTCCTACCCATTAGTCACCTCTTACGACAGGCATGGCCTTCTTGCCACGGCCGTATTCTTATCTCTGCGAGCCGAACGGACACACACGCACGCACACACGCACACACACACTCACACACGCACATACACACACGCACACACACACACATACACTCCTCACCTCTTGACTCCTAACCATTAGTCGCCTCTTAGGATAGGCATCGCCTTCTTGCCTTGGCCGTTATCTTATCTCTGCGAGCCGAACAGACACACACATACATACACACACACATACTCAAACACGAACACACGCACACAAACACGTACACTCTTCTCCTCTCGACTCCTACCCATTAGTCACCTCTTACGACAGGCATTACCTTCTTGCCACGGCCGTATTCTTATCTCTGCGAGCCGAAGGAACACACACACACATACACACACACTCGCGCACACACACACACGCACACACGAACACACACACACATACACTCTTCACCTCTCGACTCCTAACCATTAGTCAGCTCTTACGACAGGCATGGCCTTCTTGCCACGGCCGTATTCTTATCTCTGCGAGCCGAACGGACACACACGCACGCACACACGCACACACACACGCACACACGCACACACACACACATACACACGCACACACACACATAAACACACACACTCTCACACACCACACACACACACGTGTAACGATGCTCTGATCGTTTAACAGTTCGAACCGTGGGAGTGTCAATATTTGCGCATCCACTTCTACAACGTGACGGCGAAGTGGGAATCAGAATGGCTATTTAAGTCGTGTAAATAGCGGAATTAGATAGTCTTGTAGCTAGCGCTCTAGGCTCCCTGACTCGCCGGTGTAGTGAACCTGCGAGCCATTCCGGACAGAGAGAGTTCCGTATTGAGGATCATACTCTTTCCTTAGACAAGCGGAACCCGTCGGTATTGTGTATTGAACATTGCCATGGGTCTGCACAGTTAAATATTTTGTTTGCGAGCGGATTCGGAGCTTTCGCTGAATTGAAGCGAAAGCGAGTATAAATCTGCGCGCAATCGATTTCCCCCATTTCGTTTCTTATTAGTACTAATTAATTTCTTTTCTTTTATGTACGTTCGCCGAGGACTTCGTTCATCGCGGGATCCAGACAAGGACGTAGAATTCGTTTTAGTTTTATTCATTGTATATACAACGTAGGATTCCTTTTTATGTTTATTTATTGTAGATATACTAAACTAATAGATTTATTTTTATTTCAAACCTGTGTTTTACTAAGTCTGTCGCCCCGAAAGAGCTACCCATCACAAACTGGCGCCCGAGCAAAAATTAATAACATGCCGACAGATAAAGACACAGACTCAGTAACAGGTACGTCGTGGATAAATCGACTTTGCAAAGAGGAATTGCAGAGCGAGGCCGAAAAATACGGCTTAGATCCCAAGGTAACCGTCGACGAATTGAGAGCACGACTCAGAACCTATTTTAAAAATCGCAAGGAAGCTACAGGAACAATCCCAAAAGAAAAAATTTCCAAGGGAACAGAATCCGACACACTGGCCCAGGAAATTTCGGGCATCCGAAGACAATTACAGAAATTAACAATAACGAAACAAATGGGGCAACCAGAATTGCTAAATCAAGTACGAAAGTGAAACACACACTTCGACAAGAAACACACACACACACACACACATACACTCCTCACCTCTTGACTCCTACCCATTAGTTGCCTCTTACGACAGACAGGGCTTTCTTGCCACGACCTCGTTGGTATCTCTGCGAGCCGAACGGACACAGACTCACACACACACACCCACACACAGACACACTCACACACGTACACACTCACACACACACAAATACACTCTGTACCTCTCGACTCCTACCCATTAGTCGCCTCTTACGACAGGCATGGCCTTCTTGCCACGGCTGTATTCTTATCTCTGCGAGCCGAACGGACACACACACACGTCCACACACACATACACACACGCACAGGCACACACACACACACACAACCACTCTTCACCTCTCGACTCCTACCCATTAGTCGCCTCTTACGACAGGCAAGGCCTTTTTGCCACTGCCGTATTTATATCTCTGCGAGCCGAACGGACACACACACACTCACACACACACACACACACGCACATACGCACACACACACACTCACACGCACACACACACACACTCACTCTTCACCTCTTGACTCCTAACCATTAGTCGCTCCTTACAGACTTACAGGAATGGCCTTCTTGCCTCGGCCGTACTCTTATCTCTTTAAGTCGAAGGGATACACACACACACATACACATACACACACATAGTAACACACACATAAACTCTTCACCTCTCGACTCCTACCCATTAGTCGCCTATTACGACAGGCATGGCCTTCTTGCCACGGTTGTATTCTTATCTCTGCGAGCCGAACGGACACACACACACACACATACGCACACACACATACACTCTTTACCTCTCGACTCCTAACAATTAGTCGCCTCCTATGAGAGGTAGGGCCTTCTTGACTTGGCAGTATTCTTATCTCTGTAAGCCGAACGGACACACACATACACACACACTCACACACGCACACACACGAACACACGCACACACACACACGTACACTTTTCACCTCTCGACTCCTACCCACTAGTCGCTCCTTACAGCAGGCATGGCCTTCTTACCAAGGCCGTGTTCTTATCTCTGCTAGCCGAAGGGACACACACACACACATACACATACACACACACACTCACACACACACACCTACACTCTTCACCTCTCTACTCCTACCTATTAGTTGCCCCTTACGACAGGCAGGGCCTTCTTGCCTCGGCCGTATTCGTATCTCTGCAAGCCGAACGGACACACATACATACACACACACACGTACACTCTTAAACTCGCGACTCCTACCCATTAGTCGCTACTTACAGGAGGCATGGCCTTCTTGCCACGGCCGTATTCTTATCTCTGCGAACCGAAGAGACACACACATACACACATACACATCCACACACACACGCGCGCACTTAAACACATACACTCTTCACCTCTCGACTACTTCCCTTTGGTCGCCTCTTAAGAAAAGCATGGCCTTCTTGCCACGGCCGTATACTTTTCTCTGCGAGCCGACCGGACACACACACACACACACTTACATACACACACACGAACACACACACCTACACTCTTCACCTCTCGACTCCTACCTATTAGTCGCCCCTTACGGCAGGCAGGGCCTTCTTGCCTCGGCCGTATTCTTATCTCTGCAAGCCGAACATACACACACACATACACACACACACGCACACACACACACACGCACACACACACACACAAATACACTCTTCACCTCTCGACTACTACCCATTAGTCGCTCCTTACAGCAGGCATGGCCTTCTTGCCACGGCCGTATTCTTATCTCTGCGAGCCGAAGGGACACACACACACACTCATACACACACACACGCACACTCTTTACCTCTCGACTTCTACCCATTAGTCGCTTCTTACGACAGTCACGGCCTTCTTGCTACGGCCGTGTTCTTACCTCTGCGAGCCATACAGACACACACACTCTCGACTCCTACCTATTAGTCGCGTCTTACGACAGGCATGGCCTTCTTGCCACAACTGTATTCTTATCTATGCGAGCCAAAGGACACACATACTATCACACGCACACACACACACACACACGCACACACACACACAAATACACTCCTCACCTCTTGACTCCTACCCATTAGTCGCCTATTACGACAGACATGGTCTTCTTGCCACTCACACACACACACACACACCTACACTCTTCACCTCGCGACTCCTACCTCTTACTCGCCCCTTACGACAGGCAGGGCCTTTTTGTCTCGGCTGTATTCTTATCTCTGCAAGCCGAACGGACACACATACATACACACACACTCACACACGCACACACACACGCACACACACATAAACTCTTCACCTCTCGACTCCTACCCATTAGTCGCCTCTTACGACAAGCATGGCCTTCTTGCCACGGCTGTAATCTTATCTCTGCGAGCCGAAGGACACACACACATACACACACACGCACACACACACGCACACACGCACATACATACACTCTCCATCTCGCGACTCCTACTCATTAGTCGCCTCTTACGACAGGCAGGGCCTTCTTGCCACGGCCGTGTTCTTATCTCTGCGAGCCGAACGGACACACACACACACATACACATACACACACACACATACTCTCACAAACACACACGCACGCACACACACATAAACTCTTCACCTCTCGACTCCTACCCATTAGTCGCCTCTTACGACAAGCATGGCCTTCTTGCCACGGCTGTAATCTTATCTCTGCGAGCCGAAGAACACACACACATACACACACACACACGCACACACACACGCACACACACACACATATAAAATCTTCACCTCTCGACTCCTACTCATTAGTCGCCTCTTAGGACAGGCAGGGCCTTCTTGCCTTGGCCGTGTTCGTATCTCTGCGAGCCGAAGGACACACACACACACACACACACACACACACACACATGCACTCTTTACCTCTCGACTCCTAACTTTTAGTCGCCTCTTACGAGAGGCAGTGCCTTCTCGCCCCGGCCGTATTCTTATCTCTGCAAGCCGAACGGATACACACAATCACACACACACGCACGCACACACGCACCCACACACGCACACACACACACTCACACACGCACAAACACACTTCCACACGCACACACACACACACACATACAATCTTCACTTCTCGACTCCTACCCATTAGTCGCTCCTTACAGTAGGTATGCCCTATTTGCCCCGACCGTATTCTTATCTCTGCGAGCCGAACGGACACACACAAACACACACACGCACACACACACATACACTCCTCACCTCTTGCTCCTAGGGCCTTCTTGCCACACACACACAGACAATCACTCTTCACCTCTCGACTCCTACCCATTAGTCGCCTCTTACGACAGGCATGGCCTTCTTGCCACGGCTGTATTCCTATCCCTGCGAGCCGAAGGACACACACAAATACACACACACGCACACACACACATACACTACCCATTAGTCGCCTCTTACGACAGGCAAGGCCTTCTTGCCACGGCCGTGTTCGTATCTCTGCGAGCCGAACGGACACACAGTCACTCACACACACACATGCACACACCCACACACAGACACATGCACTCTTCAGCTCTCGACTCCTACCCATTAGTCGTCCCTTACGACAGGCAAGGCCTTTTTTCCTCGGACGTATTCTAATCTCTGCGAGCCGAACGGACACACACATACATACACACACACTTACACACGAACACACACACGAACACACGCACACACACACGTACACTCTTTACCTCTCGACTCCTACCCATTAGTCGCTCCTTACAGCACTCATGGCCTTCTTGCCACGGCCGTATTCTTATCTCTGCGAGCCGAAGAAACACACACACACACATACACACACACTCGCGCGCACACACACACACGCACACACACACATGCCCTCTTCACCTCTCGACTCCTACCCATTAGTCGTCCCTTACGACATGCAAGGCCTTCTTTCCTCGGCTGTATTCTTATCTCTGCGAGCCGAAGGGACACACACACACACATACACATACACACACACACACATACTCACAAACACACACACGCACACACGAACACACACACACACACATACACTCTTCACCTCTCGACTCCTACCCATTAGTCACCTCTTACGACAGGCATGGCCTTCTTGAAACGGGCGTATTCTTATCACTGCGAGCC
>NW_027311942.1:225000-237500 GCF_040954645.1 Diabrotica undecimpunctata | reverse complement strand
TCGGAAATCTCTAAAGTCACTTCTGAGATGTCTGCCCTGGACGATAGAATATCTTCGTTAAAAAACCAAGTTGCTGCCGATATGTTGGCCTTCGAAGAAAAGATATGGAAAGAGATGGAAAAGAAGCTGGAGGAAACAGGGACGGCAGAGAGAGGAAACAATCCAATTACAGTGGAGATAAAAGAAGACGAGACGAAATGTAAGTTGGAGACACGGCCGAAATTTGAAGGAAGTGGAGGTTCTATTCATGTTAAAGTCCCAACTTTCGACGGAAAATCATCATGGAACAACTACATGAAACAGTTCGAATCAGCCGCAAGAGCAAATGGATGGTCTGAAAAAGAAAAGGCGGTAAACCTGACTATCGCTCTTCGAGGAGATGCCTTAGATGTGCTTCAGACCATAGCAGTAGAGGAGACCGATGATTTCGAACAACTGAAGAAGAGGTTAAATATGCGATATGGCCACGAACATTTGGAGCATGTATATCAGTCGCAGCTTAAAAATCGTAGACAGAAGAAAGATGAGGCTCTTCAAGAATATGAGGTAGATATTGCCAGATTAGTACGATATGCTTATCCAACAGCTCCCGAAGACATGATGGAAAAATTGGCCGTTCAAACGTTTATTGATGGTCTTCGTGATCATGAAATGCAGAGAACACTACGATTAGCTCGTCACAAGACGCTGGTTGATGTCTTATCCGCCGCCCTCGAATACGAGTCAGCTACGCAGGCCTCTGGTGGGTACAGTAAAGTTAGGACTGTAAAAGAGGAAGGAGATGAAGATAAACTTGACCAGCTCGTTAATATGATGAAAAGCATGACATATAAGAAAACGAAGACCATCAGATGCTGGAATTGTGGCGAAATAGGACACGTACGAAGCTCCTGTAAGCACCCTAGGTACGACGCAAATCAAGAAACCCACCACCAGGAAAACTAGAACGGGTCAGCCTTAGGGGGGCAGCTTCGACCCAGAACTTTTCCAAAGACCCTCTCATACTAATAGCTTCTTTGAAATGTCGTGAAGATAGTGTATATGTAGATGGAGAAATAAATGGTAAAAAGCATACGTTGTTGGTGGATACCGGAGCGACCAGAACCATTATACGTCCAACAGTTATAAACAACCGTAAGAAACTGTTACCAACGAGGTTGCGACTTCGGACCGCTACAGGTGAAAATGCCAACATTCATGGAGAAATCCAGGTACAATTGGGAATTGGAGCAGAAAAGTTCGTCCATACTGTTATAGTTGCTGACATCGAAGAGGATGTTATATTAGGAATGGACGTAATGAATATGCATGAATTCCAATTGGATTTTAAGAATAAGGTAATCAAAGTTGGCAACGAGGAGGTATTTCTTCATCCACATAATGACAACACTGTGCAAGCAGCCATTACAGAAGATACAGTCGTGCCTGCGAGAAGCGAAACGATCATAGTAGCGCGACTACAGGGAATTGTAGACGAAGGGAGACCTGTTATGATGGAGCCTTGGAACCACGACGATGAGGTTGGCCGTGGAATCATAATTGGAAAGGAATTGGTGACTTCGGCTAAAGAAATTCCTATGAGACTTATCAATGTCAACGACTACCCAGTGACCATAAAGAAAGAGACAAAAGTAGGAACTTGTGTACCTGTGACATCCATAATTCGTCAGGCGACAACATCTGATAATTCCAACGACAAATTCGACCAAATGGTTGCAGTTGCAGGACAGTCTCTAAATCAGATGGAGAAAAGGAAATTAAGGGAATTTCTTCGGCAGTATCGTGATATTTTCGTACCGAAAGGAGGAAAGACGGGAAGAACTACCGTTGTTAAGCATAAAATTGATACTGGTAATGCTAAGCCAATTCGTCAAACAGCTCGACGATTACCACAGGCGAAGAGAGAGGAAGCTGAAACGATTGTTCAGGAAATGAAGAAAGACGGGGTGATAGAACCTTCTACGAGTCCATGGGTCTCTCCGGTGGTCCTGGTTAAGAAGAAAGACGGAACGACGAGGTTCTGTGTGGATTACCGTTTACTGAACAACGTTACCAAGAAAGATAGTTATCCTCTGCCTCGGATCGATGACACATTGGACACATTGGCTGGAAGTAAATTGTTTTCTACTTTAGATTTGAAGTCTGGATACTGGCAGGTAGAAATGGACCCAGTCGATAAAGAAAAGACAGCCTTCACCACAGGATCTGGATTGTGGCAATTCAACGTTATGCCATTTGGACTTTGTAATGCTCGTGCGACATTTGAGAGGCTTATGGAAAATGTGTTGAGAGGGTTATCTTGGAAAACATGCCTGGTTTATTTAGATGACATAATCGTCTTGGGGGAGACATTCGAAGATCATTTGAGGAATTTAGAAAACGTTTTTAATCGACTTAAAGCTGCCCAATTGATGCTAAACCCCAAGAAGTGCCAGCTATTTCAAGGTAAAGTCAATTATCTGGGTCATATAGTCAGTAAAGAAGGAGTGGCCGTGGATAAGGGAAAAATCGATTCCATTAAGGAATGGCCAAAACCAACTGACAAACATCAAGTGAGAAGTTTTCTTGGACTATGTACTTACTACCGGAGGTTTATTAAGAAGTTTGCAGATATCGCTAAGCCATTAACGCGACTTACAGAGGAAGCAAGAGAATACCGCTGGGATATAGACTGCCAAAATGCCTTTGAAACGTTGAAAAAGCATTTAATAACAGCACCAATTTTGGGGTATCCACTGCCAGAAGGAGAGTTCATCTTAGATACGGATGCAAGTAACGTGGGAATTGGAGGAGTGCTGTCTCAGATTCAAGGAGGACAGGAACGAGTCCTCGGATATTTTAGTAAAGTCCTTTCAAAACCTGAGCGGAATTATTGCGTCACGAGAAGAGAACTTCTAGCAGTAGTTAAATCAGTAGAGCACTTCTACCAATACCTCTATGGCAGAAAGTTTCTAATCCGAACCGACCATGCCGCCCTTAAGTGGTTGATGCAGTTTAAGAATCCAGAGGGTCAGATAGCCAGGTGGATCGAACGACTCCAAGAATACGATTTTAAGATTGAGCACCGGGCCGGAGTTAGCCACAGAAACGCTGATTCTCTTTCCAGAAGGCCATGCCCAGCAGAGTGTTCCCACTGCAACAAAACGGAATCCAAGGAAGCAGCAGTGCTAAGAACGACGATTGTCAACGACGACTGGACGCCTACTAAGATAAGGGAAGAACAAGAGAGAGATCCAGTTATACAGAAAATCCGAAAATGGAAAGAGGAAAACCGTCGACCACCTTGGCAGGAAATATCAAACCTATGCTCAGTAGTTAAGACGTATTGGGCCCAGTGGGACTCATTTATCATCGAAGATGGCTTGCTCAAACGAGTCCTGGAAAATGATGACGGTTCAGAGAAGAGAAGACAGTTGATGATCCCAAAGAGCAGAATAGCCGAAGTACTTCGTCAGTTACACGACAGTCCATCGGGAGGGCATTTTGGTGTAAGGAAAACCCTTCAGCGAATTCGGGAACGGTTTTATTGGATGAACAGTTCCGACGATGTAAAAGACTGGTGTAAGAAATGTACTATTTGTGCCACGAGTAACGGGCCTTACCGAAAAAGGAGAGCTCCTATGAGACAATATAATGTTGGAAGCCCGTTTGAAAGAATAGCTTTGGACATCGCTGGGCCATTTCCAGAAAGTGAAAAGGGAGGCAAGTACATGCTGGTAGTAATGGATTACTTCACTAAGTGGGTCGAGATTTACGCACTTCCAGACCAGAAGGCCGCCACCGTTGCAGATAAGTTGATCCAAGAATATATCAGCCGATTTGGAGTGCCTTTGGAGATCCATAGTGACCAAGGCAGGAACTTCGAAAGCGATCTATTCCAAGGAATATGTGATAGACTAGGCATGAAGAAAACAAGAACCAGCCAAAGTCCTATTCGGACGCGAAATGCGACTACCTTGTGATCTCGAGTTTGGATGTCGACCTGGAGAAGATGTAGCAGGTGAAGATTATGTGATCAAATTACGAAGAAGAATGGACGATGTACATGAATTGGTCCGTTCCCACCTTCAGATCGCTAGCGACCGAATGAAGAAACGGTACGATACACAAGCCGAAAAGGGTTGCTTTAAAAAGAACGACAAGGTCTGGCTCTATAATCCCAAGAAGCGAAAAGGTTGTTCTCCCAAATTGCAGCAGTTTTGGGAAGGTCCATACCTCATCATGGAGAAGATCAACGATGTCATCTACCGAATAAGCAAGATTCCGAGGGGAAAGCCGATGATAGTACACCATAACCGGCTGGCGTCTTTCGAAGGTGACCACGACGTAGATGAAGAGGTGGAAGTAAACCAAGTCCAAGATGTGTCTGACCTCACGTTTGAGGAATTCATGGGTGCCTATGGAGGTACCGGTAAAGCGAGACATGGTGTTACCACTGAAGAAAAGCAAGATCTACTCGCGCTCCCCGATGACTACTCGCTGGCCCTTGCCATCCCGGCCAGTATCAAAGACGCACCAGGGTTGGCATCCGTCTTTCGAAGGAAGTTTGGTCGAATTGCAGAACTTCAATGCCAGGTGCCAGCTCCCGGTAAAACCTTGAAACTCCAAGATGCATCACGTTACCTTTTCTACCTGGTAACAAAAGACACTGCCCGTGACCAACCTACCTACCGAGATGTATGGGAAGCCTTACTTCAACTGAGAGAGTACGTACTAGAGTCCGACGTGCAAAAGTTAGCCATGCCAAAGTTGGAGTGCCGCCAATTAGATTGGAGGGTTATCCGAAATATGGTGGAGGAGATCTTTAAAGACACCGAAGTCCAGGTGTTAGTCTGTTGCAATCCGCATAGTTACTGGTGCGGAGAGAAAACCGTCCCTTGTCATTTTTATACAACTGGAAGTTGTAAAAGAGGGTCCAGTTGCCGATACCAGCATACCGTTCCAGTTCTAGTCCCAACAAGGTTCCAGGAGGAACCATCTTTTGAGAGGGGGGCAATGTTACGTAAAAATATGAGTCATAGTTTTAACCTTTAAAACATGTTTTTATTCACTAATAATTCTGTTTTATTGTAGAAATTTTGGTGAAGGATCTAGATTCAAATTATGGTGAATCATCCAACTAGATGCTTCTCGATTTTTCGATGCAAGACAATGCGATCTTTCGATGCTGTTCTAGTATATCAGGATTTCGTATATAAATACAACATTTTTATATGGAGGGACAGTTAATTCTCAAGACCCGCGCTCGCGAATTTGTTACGTACGGATATAATAAATTATTGTCAGATAAGTTAATATAAATAAAGAAATAAATTAAATCCGTAAGTGTTATAAATATTGAACCTTTTAATAAATTCACAACACTTGCCTTGGCCGTGTTCGTATCTCTGCGAGCCGAAGGACACAGACACACACACATACACACACACACACACTCACACACGCACACACACACGCACACACACACACACACATACACTCCTCACCTCTTGACTCCTAACCATTAGTCGGCTCTTACGACAGGCAGGGCCCTCTTGCCACGGCCGTATTCTTATCTCTGCGAGCCGAACGGACACACACACACTCACACACACACATACGCACACACGCACACACACACACACATACACTCTTCACATCTCGACTCCTACCCATTAGTCGCCTCTTACGACAGGCATGTTCTCCTTGCCACGGCTGTATTCTTATCTCTGCGAGCCGAAGGACACACACACACACACATACACACACACTCACACACGCACATACACACACGCACACACACACACACACATACACTCCTCACCTCTTGACTCCTAACCATTAGTCGCCTCATAGGATAGGCATCGCCTTCTTGTCTTGGCCGTTATCTTATCCTTGCGAGCCAAACAGACACTCACATACATACACACACAAATACTCACACACGAATACACACACACGAACACACGCACACACACACGTACACTCTTCTCCTCTCGACTCCTACACATTTGTCACCTCTTACGACAGGCATGGCCTTCTTGCCACGGCCGTATTCTTGTCGCTGCGAGCCGAAGGAACACACACACACATACACACACACTCGCGCACACACACAAACGCACACACGAACACACACACACACATACACTCTTCACCTCTCGACTCCTATCCATTAGTCACCTCTTACGACAGGCATGGCCTTCTTGCCACGGCCGTATTCTTATCTCTGCGAGCCGAACGGACACACACACACACTCACACACACACATACTCACAAACACACACACATACTCACAAACACACACACGCACACACGAACACACACACATACACTCTTCACCTCTCGACTCCTACCCATTAGTCACCTCTTACGACAGGCATGGCCTTCTTGAAACGGGCGTATTCTTATCTCTGCGAGCCGAACGGACATACACACACACATACACATACACTCGCGCACACACCTACACGCACACACACATACACTCTTCACCTCTCGACTCCTACCCATTAGTCGCCTCTTACGACAGGCAGGGCCTTCTTGACAAGGCCGTGTTCTTATCGCTGCGAGCCGAACGGACACACACACACTCACACAAACACGCACGCACATACACACACACGCACACACACACACAAATACACTTTTCACCTCTCGACTCCTACCCATTAGCCGTCTCTTACAACAGGCATGGCCTTCTTGTTTCGGCCGTATTCTTATCTCTGCAAACCTAACGGACACACTTACACACACATACACACACACTTACACACGCGCACATACACAAGCACACACACATACACTCCTCACCACTTGACTCCTACCCATTAGTCGCCTCTTACGACAGGCAGGGCCTTCTTGCCACGGCCCTGTTCGTATCTTTGCGAGCCGAACGGACACACATACACACTCACACACACACATGCACACACGCGGACTCAGACACATGCACTCTTCACCTCTCGATTCCTACCCATTAGTCGTCTCTTACGACATGCAAGGCCTTCTTTCCTCCGCCGTATTCTTATCTCTGCGAGCCGAAGGGACACACACACACATACACATACACACACACATACTCACAAACACACACACGCACACACAAACACACACACATACACTCTTCACCTCTCGACTCCTACCCATTAGTCAGCTTTTACGACAGGCATGGCCTTCTTAAAACGGGCGTATTCTTATCTCTGCGAGCCGAACGGACACTTACACACACACATGCACACACGCGCACTCATACACATGCACTCTTTACCTCTCGATTCCTACCCATTAGTCGTCCCTTACGACATGCAAGGCCTTCTTTGCTCGGCCGTATTCTTATCTCTGCCAGCCGAAGGGACACAAACACACATACACATACACACACACATACTCACAAACACACACACGCACACACAAACACACACACATACACTCTTCACCTCTCGACTACTACCCATTAGTCGTCTCTTACAACAGGCATGGCCTTCTTGCCACGGCCGTATTCTTATCTCTGCGAGCCGAAGGGACACACACACACATACACATACACATTCATACTGAAACACACGCACTCACGCACACACAGACACTTACACACGAACACACGCACACACACACGTACACTCTTTACCTCTCGACTCCTACCCATTAGTCGCTCTCTACAGCAGGCATGGCCTTTGTGCCACGGCCGTATTCATATCTCTGCGAGCCGAAGGGACACACACACACACATACACATACACACACATACTCTCACACACACACGCACACACGCACACACACACACATATAAACTCATCACCTCTCGACTCCTACTCATTAGTCGCCTCTTACGACAGGCAGGGCCTTCTTGCCACGGCCGTATTCTTATCTCTGCGAGCCAAACGGACACACACACGCACTCACACACACATACGCACACACGCACACACACACACACATACACTCTTTACCTCTCGACTCCTACCCATTAGTCGCCTTTTACGACAGGCATGTTCTTCTTGCCACGGCTGTATTCTTATCTCTGCGAGCCGAAGGACACACACACACACACTCACACACGCACACACACACATACACTCCTCACCTCTTGACTAATAACCATTAGTCGCCTCTTACGACAGGCAGGGCCTTCTTGCCTTGGCCGTGTTCGTATCTCTGCGAGCCGAAGGACACAGACACACACACACATACACACACACACTCACACACGCACACACACACGCACACACACACACATACACTCCTCACCTCTTGACTCCTAACCATTATTCGGCTCTTACGACAGGCAGGGCCCTCTTGCCACGGCCGTATTCTTATCTCTGCGAGCCGAAGGAACACACACACACATACACACACACATACACACACACTTGTGCACACACACACACACGCACACACGAACACACACACACATACACTCTTCACCTCTCGACTCCTACCCATTAGTCACCTCTTACGACAGGCATGACCTTATTGCCACAGCCGTATTCTTATCTCTGCGAGCCGAACGGACACACGCACGCACACACGCACACACACACTCACACACGCATATACACACACGCACACACACACACATACACTCCTCACCTCTCGACTCCTACTCATTAGTCGCCTTTTACGACAGGCAGGGCCTTCTTGCCTTGGCCGTGTTCGTATCTCTGCGAGCCGAAGGACACACACACACACACATGCACTCTTTACCTCTCGACTCCTAACTTTTAGTCGCCTCTTACGAGAAGCAATGCCTTCTCGCCCCGGCTGTATTCTTATCTCTGCAAGCCAAACGGATTCCCACACTCACACACACACGCACGCATACACGCACACACACACACTCACACACGCACAAACACACGCCCACACGCACACACACACACTCACATACGCACAAACACACACACACGCACACACGCACACACACATAGACTCTTCACCTCTCGACTCCTACCCATTAGTCGCCTCTTACGACAGGCATGGCATTCTTGCCACCGCTGTTTTCTTATCTCTGCGAGCCGAAGGGACACACACACACACATACACACACACACACACACTCACAGACACACACACACGCACACACGCACACACGCACGCTCACACGCACACACACATACACTCACAAACACACACACACACACGCACACACGCACACACACATACACTCTTCACCTCTCAATTCCTACCTATTAGTCGCCCCGGACAAGAGGCAGGGCCTTCTTGCCACGGCCGTATTCTTATCTCTGCAAGCCAAACGGACACACACAATCACACACACACTCACACACGCACACACACACGCACACACGCACACACACACACACATACACTCTTCACCTCTCGACTCCTACCCATTAGTCGCCTCTTACGACAGGCAGGGCCTTCTTTCCTCGGCCGTGTTCTTATCTATGCAAGCCGAACGGACACACATGTAATGAATAATGCTTCACTTATCGTCTCGTTTAGTAGATTTATTTAAAACACACTAGATACTCATGATTTAGTTTATTAGTTATCTAAGTACAATACTAGATAGTACTCAGTTGACGTTGACTAACTTAGACCGTTTTCTTGATTCTTCATTCTTAACAATAATGATAATAATACCAATAATCCCGTGATTTCCAGCTATTTACCTTACGTGCGCTTGTTGATATATTATTGTTTTTACGAGTTTAATTTGTACATATTATTTAATAAGCTTTTGATTACATTGCAAATTTCACTAGGTCAGAGCGCGTTCCAGTTACACCGATATTTTCAATGTCGTGAACAAATAATATATTTTGGCAAATGTGTGTCACGTAATTAAAAAGATTACTTTAATCTGATGCTTAATTAAATCCCGTTACATCCCTATCCCTCAGAAGAAAAATTTTCTGAGTACTTGTTACGTTCCAAATTTAAAGTAGAAAGTCCCACCTCTATTTTATCAAAATTTATATAATTCAGGACGTGTAAGAGCGGTTGCCTATAATATATTATAAGCAAGGTTGCGAAAATAAAATTAGTAATTTTCAAATAGGGGTAATGTCTGGCAAATTGTGCTGAAGTTAAGGGAACACGTCCTCTTTTTTGTGAAGAAACTAATTTAGATCGTTCTTTCTAGAGTTATCTTGGAAGAATTGGGATCATAAAATTGAAATTTTTGAATCTCGGTATTATTCGGTGACCTCCGTGTGTCAAGTTGTCAAGTGTTCGGAAAGACGACGGAAAGAAAGTGATTCTAGGTTTGACGGTGTTACTGAAAGGTTGGGCTAGATTAAAAACGGCATTTTGTTTTTTGCTTTTGCTGCTGTTCCATGTGGGATCACACATACACAATCACACACACACACATGCACACACGCGCACTCAGACACATGCACTCTTCAGGTAGGAGTCGAGAGGTGAAGATTGTATGTGTGTGTGTGCGTGTGTGCGTGCGTGTGTGTGAGTGTGTGTGTGTGTCCGTTCGGCTCGCAGAGATAAGAACACGGCCGGGGCAAGAATTCCCTGAATGTCGTAAGAGTCGACTAATGGGTAGGAGTCGAGAGGTGAAGCGTGTATGTGTGTGTGTGTGTGTGTGTGTGTGTGTGTGTGTATGTGTGTGAGTGTGTGTGTATGTGTGTGCCTGTGTGCGTGTGTTTTTGTGCCCGTGTGTGTGTGTCCGTTCGGCTTTCAGAGATAAGAACACGGCTGTGGCAAGAAGTTCCTGCCTGTCGTAAGAGGCGACTAATGGGTAGGAGTCGAGAGGTGAAGAGTGTATGTGTGTGTGTGTGTGTGTGTGTGCGTGTGTGCGTGTGTGCCTGTGTGCGTGTGTTTTTGTGCCCGTGTGTGTGTGTCCGTTCGGCTTTCAGAGATAAGAACACGGCTGTGGCAAGAAGTTCCTGCCTGTCGTAAGAGGCGACTAATGGGTAGGAGTCGAGAGGTGAAGAGTGTATGTGTGTGTGTGTGTGTGTGTGTGCGTGTGTGCGTGTGTTTGTGCATGTGTGAGTGTTTGTGTGTGTATGTGTGCGTGTGTGCGTGCGTGTGTGTGTAAGTGTGTGTGTCCGTTCGGCTTGCAAAGATAAGAATACGGCCGAGTCAAGAAGGCCCTGCCTGTCTTAAGAGGTGACAAATGGATAGGAGTCGAGAGGTGGAGAGTGTGTGCGAGTGCGTGTGCGTGTGCGTGTGTGTGTGTGTGTCTGCGTGTGAGCGTGCATGTGTGTGTGAGTGTGTGTGTATGCCCGTTTGGCTTGCAGAGATAAGAATACGGCCGAGGCAAGGAGGATCTGCCTTTTGTAAGGTTCGACTAATAAGTAGGAGTCGGGAGGTGAATAGTGTATGTGTGTGTGCGTGTGTGCGTGTGTGTGTGCGTGTGTGAGTATGTGTGTGTGTCCGTTCGGCTTGCAGAGATAAGAACACAGACGAAGCAAGAAGACCCTGCCTGTCGTAAGAGGCGACTAATAGGTAGGAGTCGAGAGGTGAAGAATGTATGTGTGTGTGCGTGTGTGCGTGTATGTGTGTGTGCGTGTGTGCGTGCGTGTGTGCGTGTGTGTGTGCGTGTGTGCGTGCGTGTTTGCGTGTGTGTGTGTGTTTGTGAGTGTGTGTGTGTGTGTGTGTGTGTGTGTATGTATATGTGTGTGTGTGTCTTCGGCTCGCAGAGATAAGAAAACAGCCGTGGCAAGAAAGCCATGCCAGTCGTAAGGGGCGACTAATGGGTAGGAGTCGAGAGGTGAAGAATGTATTTGTGCGTGCGTGTGTGCGTGTGTGTGTGTGTGAGTGTGTGTGTGTGTATGTGTGTGTGTGTCCCTTCGGCTCGCAGAGATAAGAAAACAGCGGTGGCAAGAAGGCAATGCCTGTCGTAAGAGGCGACTAATGGGTTTGAGTCGAGAGGTGAAGAGTGTACGTGTGTGCGCGTGTGTGTGTGTGTGAATGTGTGTGTATGTGTGTGTGTGCGTGTGTGTATGTGTGTCTGTGTGTGCGTGTGTGCGTGTGTGTGTGCGTGTGTGCGTGCGTGTGTTTCCGTTCGGCTCGCAGAAATAAGAATACGGCCGTGGCAAGAAGGCCATGCCTGTCGTAAGAGGTGACTAATGGTTAGGAGTCGAAAGGTGAAGAGTGTATGTGTGTGTGTGTTCGTGTGTGCGTGTGTGTGTGCGCGCGAGTGTGTGTGTATGTGTGTGTGTGTGTTCCTTCGGCTCGCAGAGATAAGAATACGGCCGTGGCAAGAAGGTAATGCCTGTCGTAAGAGGTGACTAATGGGTAGGAGTCGAGAGGAGAAGAGTGTACGTGTGTGTGTGCGTGTGTTTGTGTATGTGTATGTGTGTGTGTATGTATGTGTGTGTCTGTTCGGCTCGCAGAGATAAGATAACGGCCAAGGCAAGAAGGCGATGCCTATCCTAAGAGGCGACTAATGGTTAGGAGTCAAGAGGTGAGGAGTGTATGTGTGTGTGTGTGCGTGTGTGTATGTGCGTGTGTGAGTGTGTGTGTGCGTGTGTGCGTGCGTGTGTGTCCGTTCGACTCGCAGAGATACGAACACGGCCAAGACAAGAAGGCC
>NW_027311942.1:217500-220000 GCF_040954645.1 Diabrotica undecimpunctata | reverse complement strand
TCCTCTTAACGACAGGCAGTGCCTTCTTGCCACGGCCGTGTTCTCATCTCTGCGAGCCGACCGGACACACACACACACTGACACACACACATACACACACACACACTCACACACGCACACACACGCACACACGCACACTCACACACACATACACTCTTCACCTCTCGACTCCTACCCATTAGTCGCCTCTTAACGACAGGCAGTGCCTTCTTGCCACGGCCGTGTTCTCATCTCTGCGAGCCGACCGGACACACACGCACTCACACACACAAATACACACACACACTCACACACGCACACACCCGCACACTCACACACACATACACTCTTCACTTCTCGACTCCTACCCATTAGTCGCCTCTAACGACAGGCAGGGCCTTCTTGGCACGGAGGTGTCCTTATCACTGCGAGCCGACCGGACACACACACACTCACACACGCACACACACACACACACGCACACACACACATACACTCTTCACCTCTCGACTCCTACCCATTAGTCGCCACTTACGACAGGCAGGGCCTTCTTGCCTCGGCCGTATTCTTATCTCTGCAAGCCGAACGGACACACACACACTCACACACACACGCACGCTCACACGCACACACACGCACACACGCACACACACACATACATACACTCTTCACCTCTCGACTCCTACCAATTAGTCGCCACTTACGACAGGCAGGGCCTTCTTGCCTCGGCCGTATTCTTATCTCTGCAAGCCGAACGGACACACACAAACTCACACACACACGCACGCTCACACGCACACACACGCACACACGCACACACACACATACACTCTTCACCTCTCGACTCCTACCTATTATTTGCCTCTTACGATAGGCAGGGCTTTCTTGCCTCGGTCGTGCTCTTATCTCTGCAAGCCGAACTAACACACACACATCCTCACACACGCACACACACGCACACACGCATACACACATACACTCTTCACCTCTCGACTCCTACGTATTAGTCGCCCCTTACAAGAGGCAGGGCCTTCTTGCCTCGGCCGTATTCTTATCTCTGCAAGCCAAACAGACACACACACACATACACACACACGCACACACACGCACACACGCACACACACACACATACACTCTTCACCTCTCGACTCCTACCCATTAGTCGCCTCTTACGACAGGCAGGGCCTTCTTGCCACGGCCGTGTTCTTATCTCTGCGAGCCGACTGGACACACACACACTCACACACACAAATACACACACACACTCACACACGCACACACCCGAACACTCACACACACATACACTCTTCACCTCTCGACTCCTACCCATTAGTCGCCTATTACGACAGGCAGGGCCTTCTTGGCACAGACGTGTCCTTATCACTGCGAGCCGACCGGACACACACACACTCACACACGCACACACACACGCACACACGCACACACACACATACACTCTTCACATCTCGACTCCTACCCATTAGTCGCCACTTACGACAGGCAGGGCCTTTTTGCCTCGGCCGTATTCTTATCTCTGCAAGCCGAACGGACACAGACACACACTCACACACACACGCACGCACACGCGCACACACACGCACACACGCACACACACACATACACTCTTCACCTCTCGACTCCTACCAATTAGTCGCCACTTACGACAGGCAGGGCCTTCTTGCCTCGGCCGTATTCTTATCTCTGCAAGCCGAACGGACACACACACACTCACACACACACGCACGCTCACACGCACACACACACACATACACTCTTCACCTCTCGACTGCTACCTATTAGTCGCCTCTTACGATAGGCAGGGCTTTCTTGCCTCGGTCGTGCTCTTATCTCTGTAAGCCGAACTAACACACACACATACTCACACACGCACACACACGCACACACGCATACACACTTACACTCTTCACCTCTCGACTCCTACTTATTAGTCGCCCCTTACAAGAGGCAGGGCCTTCTTGCCTCGGCCGTATTCTTATCTCTGCAAGCCAAATAGACACACACACATACACACACACGCACACACACGCACACACGCACACACACACAGACATACACTCTTCACCTCTCGACTCCTACCCATTAGTCGCCTCTTAACGACAGGCAGTGCCTTCTTGCCACGGCCGTGTTCTCATCTCTGCGAGCCGACCGGACACACACACACACTGACACACACACATACACACACACACACACTCACACACGCACACACACGCACACACGCACACTCACACACACATACACTCTTCACCTCTCGACTCCTACCCATTAGTCGCCTCTTAACGACAGGCAGTGCCTTCTTGCCACGGCCGTGTTCTCATCTCTGCGAGCCGACCGGACACACACACACTCACACACACAAATACACACACACACTCACACACGCACACACCCGCACACTCACACACACATACACTCTTCACCTCTCGAATCCTACCCATTAGTCGCCTCTAACGACAGGTAGGGCCTTCTTGGCACGGAGGTGTCCTTATCACTGCGAGCC
>NW_027311942.1:185000-215000 GCF_040954645.1 Diabrotica undecimpunctata | reverse complement strand
CACGCACACACACGCACACACGCACACACACACATACACTCTTCACCTCTCGATCCTACGCATTAGTCGCCGCTTACGACAGGCAGGGCCTTCTTGGCACGGACGTGTCCCTATCACTGCGAGCCGACCGGACACACACACTCACACACGCACACACCCACGCACACACGCACACACACACATACACTCTTCACCTCTCGACTCCTACCAATTAGTCGCCACTTACGACAGGCAGGGCACTCTTGCCTCGGCCGTATTCTTATCTCTGCAAGCCGAACGGACACATACACACTCACACACACAAGCACGCACACACGCACACACATGCACACACACAAGAACACTTTTCACCTCTCGACTCCTACCCATTAGTTGCCTCTAACGACAGGCATGGCCTTTTTGCCTCGGCCGTATTCTAATCTCTGCGAGCCGAATGGACACACACATACATACACACACACACTTACACACGCACAAACACACACACACACACCCACACACGCACACACACACACACACATACACTCTTCACCTCTCGACTCCTACCAATAAGTCGCCACTTACGACAGGCAGGGCCTTCTTGCCTCGGCCGTATTCTTATCTGTGCAAGCCGAACGGACACATACACACTCACACACACAAGCACGCACACAGGCACACACACGCACACACACAAAAACACTTTTCACCTCTCGACTCCTACCAATTAGTCGCCACTTACGACAGGCAGGGCCTTCTTGCCCCGGCCGTATTCTTATCTCTGCAAGCCGAACGGACACATACACACTCACATACACACGCACGCACACACGCACACACACACACACGCACACACACACACACAAATACACTCTTCACCTCTCGACTCCTACCCATTAGTCGCCTCTTACGACAGGAAGGGCCTTCTTGCCACGGCCGTGTTCTTATCTCTGCGAGCCGACCGGACACACACACACTCACACACGCACACACACAAACACACGCACTTGCACACATACACTCTTCACCACTCGACTCCTACGCATTAGTCGCCGGTTACGACAGGCAGGGCCTTCTTGGCACGGACGTGTCCTTATCACTGCGAGCCGACCGGACACACACACTCACACACGCACACATACACGCACACACGCACACACACACACACACACACATACACTCTTCACCTCTCGACTCCTACCCATTAGTCGCCACTTACGACAGGCAGGGCCTTCTTGCCTCGGCCGTATTCTTATCTCTGCAAGCCGAACGGACACACACACACTCACACACACACGCACGCACACACGCACACACACGCACACACGCACACACACACATACACTCTTCACCTCTCGACTCCTACCAATTAGTCGCCACTTACGACAGGCAGTGCCTTCTTGCCTCGGCCGTATTCTTATCTCTGCAAGCCGAACGGACACACACACACTCACACACACACGCACGCTCACACGCACACACACGCGCACACGCACACACACACATACACTCTTCACCTCTCGACTCCTACCTATTAGTCGCCTCTTACGATAGGCAGGGCTTTCTTGCCTCGGTCGTGCTCTTATCTCTGCAAGCCGAACTAACACACACACATACACTCACACACACACAAACACGCACACACGCACACACACATACATTCTTCACCTCTCTAATCCTACCTATTAGTCGCCTCTCACGACAGGCAGGGCCTTCTTGCCTCGGCCGTGTTCTTATTTCTGCAAGACGAACGGACACACACACATACTCACACACGCACACACGCACACACGCACACACACATACACTCACACACACACAAACACGTACACACGCACACACACATACATTCTTCACCTCCCGACTCCTACCTATTAGTCGCCTCTTACGACAGGCAGGGCCTTCTTGCCTTGGCCGTGTTCTTATCTCTGCAAGCCAAACGGATACACACACATACTCACACACGCACACACACACGCACACACGCACACACACACAAACACTCTTCACCTCTCGACTCCTACCTATTAGTCGCCTTTTACGATAGGCAGGGCCTGCTTGCCTTGGCCGTATTCTTATCTCTGCAAGCCAAACAGACACACACACATACACACACACTTAAACACGCACACGCACGCACACGCACACGCACACACTCTTCACCTCTCGACTCCTATCCATTAGTCGCCTCTTAAGACAGGCAGGGCCTTCTTGCCACGGACGTATACCTATCTCTGCAAACCGAACGGACACACACACACACATATTTGCACACATACACACACACACACACACACACACACATACACGCTTCACCACTCGACTCCTACCCATTAGTCGCTCCTTACAGCAAGCATGGCCTTCTTGCCACGGACGTATGCTTATCTCTGCGAGCCGAAGGGATACACACACACATACACACACACATACACACACATACTCACACACACTCTCACACGCACACACACGCACATACGCACACACATATACACTCTTCACCACTCGACTCCTACCCATTAGTCGCCTCTTACGAGAGGCAGGGCCTTCTTGCCACGGCCGTGTTCTTATCTCTGCGAGCCGACTGTACACACACACTCACACACATAACTACACACACACACACTCACACACGCACACACACGCACACACGCACACTCACACACAAATACACTCTTCACCTCTCGACTGCTACCCATTAGTCGCCTCTTACGACAGGCAGGGCCTTCTTGCCACGGCCGTGTTCTTATCTCTGCGAGCCGACTGGACACACACACACTCACACACACAAATACACACACACACTCACACACGCACACACACGCACACTCACACACACTTACACTCTTCACCTCTCGACCCCTACCCATTAGTCGCCTATTAGGACAGGCAGGGCCTTCTTGCCACGGCCGTGTTCTTATATCTGAGAGCCGACCGGACACACACACACACACTCACACACGCACACACACACTCACACGCACTTACACACATACACTCTTCACCTCTCGACTCCTACGCATTAGTCGCCGCTTACGACAGGCAGGGCTTTCTTGGCACGGACGTGTCCTTATCACTGCGAGCCGACCGGACACACACACTCACACACGCACACACCCACGCACACACGCACACACACACATACACTCTTCACCTCTCGACTCCTACCAATTAGTCGCCACTTACGACAGGCAGGGCATTCTTGCCTCGGCCGTATTCTTATCTCTGCAAGCCAAACAGACACACACACATACACACACACACTCACACACGCACGCACACACGCACACACACACATACACTCTTCACCTCTCGACTCCTACCCATTATTCTCCTCTTACGACAGGCAGGGACATCTTGCCACGGCCGTGTTCTTATCTCTGCAAGCCAAACGGACACACACACACACGCACACACACACGCACACGCACACGCACACGCACACGCACACACTCTCCACCTCTCGACTCCTATCCATAAGTCGCCTCTTACGACAGGCATGGCCTTCTTGCCACCGCTTTTTTCTTATCTCTGCGAGCGAAGGGACACACACACACACACACATACACACACACACTCACACACACACACGCACACACGCACGCCTACACGCACACACACATACACTCACACACACACAAACACGCACACACGCACACACACATACATTCTTCACCTCTCTAATCCTACCTATTAGTCGCCTCTCACGACAGGCAGGGCCTTCTTGCCTCGGCCGTGTTCTTATTTCTGCAAGACGAACGGACACACCCACACATACTCACACACGCACACACGCACACACACATACACTCACACACACACAAACACGTACACACGCACATACACATACATTCTTCACCTCTCGACTCCTACCTATTAGTCGCCTCTTACGACAGGCAGGGCCTTCTTGCCTTGGCCGTGTTCTTATCTCTGCAAGCCAAACGGACACACACACATACTCACACACGCACACACACACGCACACACGCACACACACACAAACACTCTTCACCTCTCGACTCCTACCTATTAGTCGCCTCTTACGATAGGCAGGGCCTGCTTGCCTCGGTCGTGTTCTTATTTCTGCAAGTTGAACTAACACACACACATACTCACACACGCACACACACACGCACACACGCACACACACACATACACTCTTCACCTCTCGACTCCTACTTATTAGTCGCCCATTACAAGAGGCAGGGCCTTCTTGCCTTGGCCGTATTCTTATCTCTGCAAGCCAAACAGACACACACACATACACACACACTTACACACGCACACGCACGCACACGCACACGCACACACTCTTAACCTCTCGACTCCTATCCATTAGTCGCCTCTTAAGACAGGCAGGGCCTTCTTGCCACGGACGTATACCTATCTCTGCAAACCGAACGGACACACACACACACACTTGCACACATACACACACACACATACACGCTTCACCTCTCGACTCCTACCCATTAGTCGCTCCTTACAGCAAGCATGGCCTTCTTGCCACGGACGTATGCTTATCTCTGCGAGCCGAAGGGATACACACACATACACACACACATACACACACATACTCACACACACACGCACACACGCACACACACACATACACTCTTCACCTCTTGACTCCTACCTATTAGTCGGCTCTTACGATAGGCAAGGCCTTCTTGCCTTGGTCGTGCTCTTATCTCTGCAAGCCGAATGGACACACACACACATACACACACACTCTCACACGCACACACACGCACATACGCACACACATATACACTCTTCACCACTCGACTCCTACCCATTAGTCGCCTCTTACGACAGGCAGGGCCTTCTTGCCACGGCCGTGTTCTTATCTCTGCGAGCCGACTGGACACACACACTCACACACACAAATACACACACATACTCACACACGCACACACACGCACACACGCACACTCACACACAAATACACTCTTCACCTCTCGACTCCTACCCATTAGTCGCCTCTTACGATAGGCAGGGCCTTCTTGCCACGGCCGTGTTCTTATCTCTGCGAGCCGACTGGACACACACACACTTACACACACAAATACACACACACACTCACACACGCACACACACGCACACTCACACACACATACACTCTTCACCTCTCGACTCCTACCCATTAGTCGCCTCTTACGACAGGCAGGGCCTTCTTGCCACGGCCGTGTTCTTATCTCTGAGAGCCGACCGGACACACACACACACACTCACACACGCACACACACGCTCACACGCACTTACACATATACACTCTTCACCTCTCGACTCCTACGCATTAGTCGCCGCTTACGACAGGCAGGGCCTTCTTGGCACAGACGTGTCCTTATCACTGCGAGCCGACCGGACACACACACTCACACACGCACACACACACGCACACACGCACACACACACATACACTCTTCACCTCTCGACTCCTACCAATTACTCGCCACTTACGACAGGCAGGGCATTCTTGCCTCGGCCGTATTCTTATCTCTGCAAGCCGAACGGACACATACACACTCACACACACAAGCACGCACACACGCACACACACCCACACACACAAAAACACTTTTCACCTCTCGACTCCTACCCATTAGTTGCCTCTTACGACAGGCATGGCCTTCTTGCCTCGGCTGTATTCTAATCTCTGCGAGCCGAATGGACACACACATACATACACACACACACTTAGACACGCACAAACACACACACACACCCACACACGCACACACACACACACACACATACACTCTTCACCTCTCGACTCCTACCAATTAGTCGCCACTTACGACAGGCAGGGCCTTCTTGCCTCGGCCGTATTCTTATCTCTGCAAGCCGAACGGACACATACACACTTACACACACAAGCACGCACACACGCACACACACGCACACACACAAAAACACTTTTCACCTCTCGACTCCTACCCATCGGTTGCCTCTTACGACAGGCATGGCCTTCTTGCCTCGGCCGTATTTTTATCTCTGCAAGCCGAACGGACACATACACACTCACACACACAAGCACGCACACACGCACACACACGCACACACACAAAAACACTTTTCACCTCTCGACTCCTACCAATTAGTCGCCACTTACGACAGGCAGGGCCTTCTTGCCTCGGCCGTATTCTTATCTCTGCAAGCCGAACGGACACACACATACTCACACACGCACACACACACGCACACACACACACACACACAATAACTCTCCACCTCTCGACTCCTATCCATTAGTCGCCTCTTACGACAGGCAGGGCCTTCTTGCCTTGGCCGTGTTATTATCTCTGCAAGCCGAACGGACACACACATACTCACACACGCACACACACACGCACACACACACACACACAATAACTCTCCACCTCTCGACTCCTATCCATTAGTCGCCACTTACGACAGGCAGGGCCTTCTTGCCTCGGCCGTATTCTTATCTCTGCAAGCCGAACGGACACATACACACTCACACACACAAGCACGCACACACGCACACACACGCACACACACAAAAACACTTTTCACCTCTCGACTCCTACCAATTAGTCGCCTCTTACGACAGGCAGGGCCTTCTTGCCTTGGCCGTGTTCTTATCTCTGCAAGCCGAACGGACACACACATACTCACACACGCACACACACACGCACACACACACACACACACAATAACTCTCCACCTCTCGACTCCTATCCATTAGTCGCCTCTTACGACAGGCAGGGCCTTCTTGCCTTGGCCGTGTTCTTATCTCTGCAAGCCGAACGGACACACACACATACTCACACACGCACACTGTAACGATGAGTCCAAGCCATCACCGTTAAACCAGCGTGCGCGCGAACCAACCTATGAAGTAGGAGTGTATCGACAGTAGAAAGGGCAAAGCTCCGCTATATAAACGGCAACATTTCCTCGCAGAGACAGAATCGACAGGTGTTGACTGAAGGTTCTCTCTTCCCTACCCCGGCTTGCGGACGTGTTGAGTTCACAAGTTGTTTCCTTTTCTTTTACCGTCTTTACCCGAAAAGCGTGTTGAGCTTTTCACTACCCGTACTCTGAAACAGTCGTGTTGAGACTGTCGAGGAGTGTCCTATTAACCCGAATCACTTAAGGGACGTGTTGAGTTCCTTTCCTTTTTTTATACCTATCGTCCGCTGTTATTAAATCGATACAACGTTACCCTAAAATTTCAGATACACACTCGTTTGCCGATAAGACCAGTTCCATATGACAAGGTCAAGCTTAATTTGAATAAATAGGCCAGGTACTGAGAAGACTAAACTAAATTGTAAATATGTACATAAGATTTTTGTCAATTTAATTTAAGGAAGACAATAAAGTTTTATTTTTATTTTGAACTCTGTCTCTGACTGTCTAAAAGCTACCCGGATAGTGACTCCCACGAGAGGACGTCACAAATGGCGCCCGAGCAGAAAAATACGTTTTAAACAATAATACCGACCGAATTCCGAATTTTATTTTTATGAGACAGTACTACATTTCAAATTTTAATCAAAGACAAGGTGATTCACAGTTCAAAAATGACAGACGCTCCGGAAACGTCGAAGGTTAGTTGTGTGTACCTATTAAAGAAAGACGAACTTATAGCCGAATTAACAAACAGAGAACAGCCGACGGAAGGGAATTTCAGCGAGCTAAGAGCGAGATTAGTTGCGATCATCAAGGCACCATCTCAAAAAGGCCAAAACCCAGAGGAAATAGAAGAAAACCAGATGGAAGACAGACAAAGAAAGATGGAAATAGTACGCAAATGGGGGTTACACTTTGACGGTTCAAGAGACCCAATAGAATTCATAGAACGGTTGAAAGAACTCCAGACAGCTTACGGCCTACAAGACACCCACGTTTTACAAGCTCTACCAGAAACATTAAACGGGAAAGCATTACTATGGTACAGAAACAATAATAAATATTGGAACGAATTAAAAGACTTCGAACAAGATTTCCGCAATTTCTTCGTTTCCTCCGTTCTCACGCAATCTCTGGAAGCTCAAATCCGGAACCGACTCAAACGAAACAACGAAGGTGTAAAAGACTACATCATTGATATTCAAACAATGATCAGAAGACATGGTGAATTCAATCACCAAGAAGAACTAAACAGGATATACACCAATATGAACCCGAAATACAAGTTGTATATAAAGAGGCAAGACGTATCGTCAACACAGGACATCATCAGACTAGCGGAAGAATATGATATGGTCCAAAAAGAAATATACAACAGAAACAATACACGGTGTGACTGGACACAGGCAAATAGTCATAATAACAAAATACAGAATTTCGACAGACAGACTTGTTGTTGGAGATGCGGCCGCAGAGGCCACAACAGAAGAAACTGCAGAGCTATCGCTGTACTCTTCTGCAGCCATTGCGGAACCCGAGGAACAACTTCCAATAACTGCCAACGTAGAAGCCGACCGTAAAACTCCAACAGGACTGGACAAGAAGGAGGCAGCCCAGTCAGCATTTAGAGTCCTCCCTAACAACCTCCAGCTACGCACACTATACAGATCAACGACCCCACACAACGATAACGTTCAGCAACGGTAAAAAGTTAAGAGCACTAATAGACACAGGAGCCCAAAATTCGTTTATAGGACAAAAAGGTAAAAAAATATTGGAACAATGTGGAACAAAAAGCGACAGAAAAGCTTTAAAGATCACGCTGGCAGATGGAAAAACCAGCAACATAGAAATCTGTTTTACAGCAAAATGTTCCATAGACAACGTTTGGAGAAAAGCCAAGCTACATTTTTTACCAAACCTAGCTTCAGAAGTAGTACTGGGAATGCATGAAATAACAAGATGGGGCCTTGATTTATCAAACATCTTAAATAGAAATCGCGTAAGAAGGAGAGAACAATACCCAACCAGGACAGAACACGGATCCAGATCGTACAATGCAGATAATAACCGAATACCGACCAATTCCAGGGTCAACGAAACACCAACCGCAAGACATCCGCTCCAACAGAGAAGCAAAATATATAACAAAACGACCCACCGACTACCGACCGATACCGCGGTCGAAGACCAGACCAAAAATATACCGACTACCGACTGATACCGCGGTCGACAACCAGACCGAAGATATACCGAACTACCGACCGATACCGCGGCCGACGACCAGACCGAAGATATTCCGTCATACATACCGGAATTCACGAACAGTCCAATACGAGAGCAGCTCGACATCAGTACTACACTAAACAATACCGAAAAAAAACAATTACAGGAATTGTTACTAACAGAATTGGAGAAATTTAAACAAATTAAAGGAACAACACATCTAACCGAACATACAATAAAACTCAAACATAATACACCGATCAAACAAAGATACAGGCCCCGAAACCCGGCAATGCAGAAGATCATAAACGATGAGATAGATAAGATGCTAGAAGAGAAGATAGAAAAATCCAATAGCCCGTACAGTTCCCCCATCGTCCTAGTAAAAAAGAAGGATAACAACGGATACAGATTTTGCATCGATTTTAGGAAAATCAACGACATCTCAGAAAAAGATGCCTACCCATTACCGTACATCAATCATATCCTAGAAAAGTTAAAATCTGCAAAATATTTTACCACGTTAGATCTAAAAAATGGATATTGGCAAGTACCACTTTCCGAAGCAAGCAAACCCATGACCGCTTTCATAGCACCAGGAAAAGGACTATTCCAGTTCAAAGTACTTCCATTCGGATTACACGCCGCCTCCGCTACTTTTCAACGATTACTAGATACAGTAATCGGCCCAGAAATGGAACCACATGCATTCGCCTATTTAGACGACATAATAGTACTGGGGAAAACGTTCGAGGAACATATGGAAAACTTAAAAGAAGTACTTCACAGACTACAGCAGGCCAAACTACGAATTAATATAGACAAATGTAAATTCTGCAAAGAAGAAATAAATTATTTAGGCCATGTAGTAAACAAAACGGGAATAAAAGTGGACGACAACAAGACAAAAGCTATAGTCGAATATCCCGCACCAAAAACCGTTAAACAACTACGCCGATTTTTGGGCATCATCTCATGGTATAGGAGATTTATAAAAGATTTTTCACGAACTGCAGCCCCTTTAACAAAGCTACTAAAGAAAAAACAACATTGGACTTGGGACAGAGACCAAGAGGAAGCATTTAACAAAATAAAATTACTACTGACACAAGCTCCAATACTGATCTGCCCGGACTTCCAGAAAAGATTTTTTTTACAATCTGACGCTTCGAACCACGGTTTAGGAGTAGCTTTAGTACAAACAAACGACGAAGGACAGGAACAAGTCATCGCTTACGCAAGTCGAACCCTAACAAATGCCGAAAAAAATTACAGCGTTACAGAAAAAGAACTACTAGCGATCATCTTCGGTATAGAAAAGATGAAACCCTACATCGAAGGATACCCATTTTCAATTATCACAGATCATCAAAGTCTACGATACTTACAAACAATGGAAAACCCTACAGGTAGAATAGCTAGATGGGCAATGCTGCTACAACAATTTGACTTCGATGTCATTTACAGAAAGGGCTCCCAGAACGTCCTGGCCGACGCGCTCTCTAGAGAACCAGTAGATCTGGTTTGCATAATAAACGTAGAAGATGTAGAACCCGACGAATGGTACAATAAAGCTTTAAATAAAATCCAGACAAATCCGCAACTATTTCCAGACTACTCTATCAAAGATGGACTTCTCTATCGACACTTCTGGGACAAATACGATTTAAAAGAGACAGAAGTATCCAACCCCTGGAAACTATGCATCCCAAACCACAAGAGACAACAACTCCTGGCAGAAAACCACGAGCAACCGACCGCAGGACATCTAGGAATAGCCAAAACAATAACCCGCCTAGCTAGAAAATACTACTGGCCAGGGATGTTTAAAGACGCCGCAAAGTTCGTCAGGAACTGCAAGAACTGTCAGCAATTTAAGCCGCAACAAAGCTTAACTCCAGGCCGCATGCAATCTACACAAATTCCGCCACATCCATGGCACACCGTTTCAACCGACATCATAGGACCCCTTCCAACATCCAGCAAAGGAAACAAATATATAATGACATTCCAGGACACCTTTTCAAAATGGGTCGAAGCCATACTGATCAGAACAGCAACGGCAAAATCAGTCTGTCAGAACTTAAAAGATAAAATCATTATGAGATTCGGATCACCCAAAGAACTAATATCAGACAACGCAAGAACATACGATAACAGGGAAGTACGAAAGTTGCTAGACGAATTCCAGATTTCTAAAAGAAACATTCCGCTATATTCTCCCCAGAATAATCCAGTAGAAAGAACAAACAGAGTAATCAAAACAATGATAGCTCAGTTCTGCGATAATAACCATAAGAAATGGGACACGAGCCTTCCAGAACTACTATTCGCATATAATACAGCTAAACACGATTCAACGGGTTTCTCCCCAGCCTTCCTGAACTTTGGACACGAACTAGAAATTCCAAGTAAAGTCGTAAACACCCCAAACGACACACAACATACCGATCAAAACATAAAATGGCATAAACTACGAGAAACATTCGAATTAGTACGTACAAACCTGGCAAAAGCTTTTACAACTCAAAGCCATTACTACAACTTACGACGAAGAGAGTGGAAACCCACAATAAACGACAAAGTCATGAAAAGGGAATACAAACTCTCAAATGCCGCCAAAAATTTTAACGCCAAATTAGCACCGAAATTTTCAGGCCCATATACTATAACAAAAGTGTGTTCTAATGTAATATTCAAATTAAAACACGACGATAAAAACCGTACAATAACAGCTCATATCAAAGACCTAAAACCCGCATTTACCGATTTCCCTACTCCTTAATCAGTCCAAGCACTTACAGTCAACACCAAGTAGTGACAGTATATTTTAATACAGTTTACAGTTACCTTCAAATACAATGTCAGACACATTAGAAATATATTACAGTGACATAGAAATGGACGGCACAGTTACGCCGCCATCATACACCGTTCCAGAAGTAATATCACCATTAGGGAACACACCAAAACCTAACACCCCGGGCAAAGGCTGCGAGCCCCTGATAAAGGCTATTTCCAAATTCAAGAACCTTTTCGATGAACCAACCATGGGCATCACAAAAATTCAGAAAGTCCAGTCAATTCCAGTGTCAATCCCGCTGCTCTCACTAGTTCCGCCGCAGCATAAAGGAAAAAAATACAGACTGAGACCCCCGAACCAGGTGCTGAGGATAAAAACCAATAATTGAAGCCCCACGAAGGAAGACGTTTTTTTTTAAAGAGAGAGGAAGACGATTTTTTGTTTAAGAAGACGATATTTATATTTTTTTTTAGGGCGGACATTTTTTATTTCGATGTATTGTAAATTTTTTTTTAGGGTAACCAAGTACCTGGCAAGGAATAAAAATAAAAAAAAATTTTGTTCCAAAATTTTTTTTTCCCCAGGAAGAGGGGGTGTAACGATGAGTCCAAGCCATCACCGTTAAACCAGCGTGCGCGCGAACCAACACATGAAGTAGGAGTGTATCGACAGTAGAAAGGGCAAAGCTCCGCTATATAAACGGCAACATTTCCTCACAGAGACAGAATCGACAGGTGTTGACTGAAGGTTCTCTCTTCCCTACCCCGGCTTGCGGACGTGTTGAGTTCACAAGTTGTTTCCTTTTCTTTTACCGTCTTTACCCGAAAAGCGTGTTGAGCTTTTCACTACCCGTACTCTGAAACAGTCGTGTTGAGACTGTCGAGGAGTGTCCTATTAACCCGAATCACTTAAGGGACGTGTTGAGTTCCTTTCCTTTCTTTATAACTATCGTCCACTGTTATTAAATCGATACAACGTTACCCTAAAATTTCAGATACACACTCGTTTGCCGATAAGACCAGTTCCATATGACAAGGTCAAGCTTAATTTGAATAAATAGGCCAGGTACTGAGAAGACTAAACTAAATTGTAAATATGTACATAAGATTTTTGTCAATTTAATTTAAGGAAGACAATAAAGTTTTATTTTTATTTTGAACTCTGTCTCTGACTGTCTAAAAGCTACCCGGATAGTGACTCCCACGAGAGGACGTCACAACACACACACGCACACACGCACACACACACATACACTCTTCACCTCTCGACTCCTACCTATTAGCCGCCTCTTACGATAGGCAGGGCCTTCTTGCCTCGGTCGTGTTCTCATTTCTGCAAGCCGAACTAACACACACACATACTCACACACGCACACACGCACGCACACACGCACACACACATACACTCACACACACACAAACACGCACACACGCACACGCACACACTCTCCACCTCTCGACTCCTATCCATTAGTCGCCTCTTAAGACAGGCAGGGCCTTCTTGCCACGGACGTATACCTATCTCTGCGAGCCGAACGGACACACACCCACACACTTGCACACATACACACACACACATACACGCTTCACCTCTCGACTCCTACCCATAGGTCGCTCCTTACAGCAAGCATGGCCTTCCTGCCACGGACGTATTCTTATCTCTGCGAGCCGAAGGGCTACACACACACATACACACACACATACACACACACATACTCACACACGCACGCACACACGCACACACACATACACTCACACACACAAACACGCACATACGCACACACACATACATTCTTCACCTCTCGACTCCTACCTATTAGTCGCCTCTTACGATAGGCAGAGCCTTGTTGCCTCGGTCGTGCTCTTATCTCTGCAAGCCGACTGGTCACACACACTCACACACACAAATACACACACACACACTTACGCACACACACGCACACACGCACACACATATACACTCTTCACCACTCGACTCCTACCCATTCGTCGCCTCTTACGACAGGCAGGGCCTTCTTGCGACGGCCGTGTTCTTATCTCTGCGAGCCGACTGGACACACACACACTCACACACACAAATACACACACACACTCACACACGCACACACCCGCACACTCACACACACATACACTCTTCACCTCTCGACTCCTACCCATTAGTCGCCTCTAACGACAGGCAGGGCCTTCTTGCCACGGCCGTGTTCTTATCTCTGCGAGCCGACTGGACACACACACACTCACACACACAAATACACACACACACTCACACACGCACACACCCGCACACTCACACACACATACACTCTTCACCTCTCGACTCCTACCCATTAGTCGCCTCTTACGACAGGCAGGGCCTTCTTGGCACGGACGTGTCCTTATCACTGCGAGCCGACCGGACACACACACACTCACACACGCACACACACACGCACACACGCACACACACACATACACTCTTCACCTCTCGACTCCTACCCATTAGTCGCTCCTTACAGCAAGCATGGCCTTCCTGCCACGGACGTATTCTTATCTCTGCGAGCCGAAGGGCTACACACACACATACACACACATACATACACACATACTCACACACGCGCGCACACACGCACACACACATACACTCACACACACACAAACACGCACACACGCACACACACATACATTCTTCACCTCTCGACTCCTACCTATTAGTCGCCTCTTACGATAGGCAGGGCCTTCTTGCCTCGGTCGTGCTCTTATCTCTGCAAGCCGAACGGACACACACACACATACACACACACTCTCACACGCACACACACGCACATACGCACACACATATACACTCTTCACCACTCGACTCCTACCCATTCGTCGCCTCTTACGACAGGCAGGGCCTTCTTGCGACGGCCGTGTTCTTATCTCTGCGAGCCGACTGGACACACACACACTCACACACACAAATACACACACACACTCACACACGCACACACCCGCACACTCACACACACATACACTCTTCACCTCTCGACTCCTACCCATTAGTCGCCTCTTACGACAGGCAGGGCCTTCTTGGCACGGACGTGTCCTTATCACTGCGAGCCGACCGGACACACACACACTCACACACGCACACACACACGCACACACGCACACACACACATACACTCTTCACCTCTCGACTCCTACCCATTAGTCGCTCCTTACAGCAAGCATGGCCTTCCTGCCACGGACGTATTCTTATCTCTGCGAGCCGAAGGGCTACACACACACATACACACACATACATACACACATACTCACACACGCGCGCACACACGCACACACACATACACTCACACACACACAAACACGCACACACGCACACACACATACATTCTTCACCTCTCGACTCCTACCTATTAGTCGCCTCTTACGAATAGGCAGGGCCTTCTTGCCTCGGTCGTGCTCTTATCTCTGCAAGCCGAACGGACACACACACACATACACACTCTCACACGCACACACACGCACATACGCACACACATATACACTCTTCACCACTCGACTCCTACTTATTAGTCGCCTCTTACGACAGGCATGGCCTTCTTGCCACGGCCGTGTTCTTATCTCTGCAGGCCAACTAGTCACACACACTCACACACACAAATACACACACACACTCACACACGCACACACACGCACACACACGCACACACGCACACTCACACACAAATACACTCTTCACCTCTCGACTCCTACCCATTAGTCGCCTCTCACGACAGGCAGGGCCTTCTTGCCACGGCCGTGTTCTTATCTCTGCGAGCCGACTGGACACACACACACTCACACACACAAATACACACACACACTTACACACGCACACACCCGCACACTCACACACACATACACTCTTCACCTCTCGACTCCTACCCATTAGCCGCCTCTTACAACAGGCAGGGCCTTCTTGCCACGGCCGTGTTCTTATCTCTGCGAGCCGACCGGACACACACACACTCACACACGCACACACACAAACACACGCACTTACACACATACAATCTTCACCTCTCGACTCCTACGCATTCGTCGCCGCTTACGACAGGCAGGGCCTTCTTGCCTCGGCCGTATTCTTATCTCTGCAAGCCGAACGGACACACACACACTCACACACACACGCACGCACACACGCACACACACGCACACACGCACACACACATACACTCTTCACCTCTCGACTCCTACCAATTAGTCGCCACTTACGACAGGCAGGGCCTTCTTGCCTCGGCCGTATTCTTATCTCTGCAAGCCGAACGGACACACACACACTCACACACACACGCACGCTCACACGCACACACACGCACACACGCACACACACACATACACTCTTCACCTCTCGACTCCTACTTATTAGTCGCCCTTTACAAGAGGCAGGGCCTTCTTGCCTTGGCCGTATTCTTATCTCTGCAAGCCAAACAGACACACACACATACACACACACACACGCACACACACGCACACACGCACACACACACACACACATACACCCTTCACCTCTCGACTCCTACCCATTAGTCGCCTCTTAACGACAGGCAGTGCCTTCTTGCCACGGCCGTGTTCTCATCTCTGCGAGCCGACAGGACACACACACACACTGACACTCACACACATACCTATTACTCGACTCTCACGACAGGCAGGGCCTTCTTGCCTCGGCTGTGTTCTTATCTCTGCAAGACGAACGGACACACACACATACTCACACACGCACACACGCACACACACATACACTCACACACACACACAAACACGCACACACGCACACACGCACACACATACATTCTTCACCTCTCGACTCCTACCTATTAGTCGCCTCTTATGACAGGCAGGGCCTTCTTGCCTTGGCCGTGTTCTTATCTCTGCAAGCCGAACGGACACACACACATACTCACACACGCACACACACACGCACACACGCACACACACACACATACACTCTTCACCTCTCGACTCCTACCTATTAGCCGCCTCTTACGACAGGCAGGGCCTTCTTGCCTTGGCCGTGTTCTTATCTCTGCAAGCCGAACGGACACACACACATACTCACACACGCACACACACACGCACACACGCACACACACACATACACTCTTCACCTCTCGACTCCTACTTATTAGTCGCCCATTACAAGAGGCAGGGCCTTCTTGCCTCGGCCGTAATCTTATCTCTGCAAGCCAAACAGAAACACACACATACACACACACTTACACATGCACACACACGCACACGCACACGCACACACTCTCCACCTCTCGACTCCTATCCATTAGTCGCCTCTTAAGACAGGCAGGGCCTTCTTGCCACGTACGTATACCTATCTCTGCGAGCCGAACGGACACACACACACACTTGCACACATACACACACACACACATGCACGCTTTACCTCTAGACTCCTACCCATTAGTAGCTCCTTACAGCAAGCATGGCCTTCCTGCCACGGACGTATTCTTATCTCTGCGAGCCGAAGGGATACACACACACATACATACACACATACACACACACATACTCACACACGCACGCACACACGAACACACACATACACTCACACACACACAAACACACACACAAGCACACACACATACATTCTTCACCTCTCGACTCCTACCTATTAGTCGCCTCTTACGAATAGGCAGGGCCTTCTTGCCTCGGTCGTGCTCTTATCTCTGCAAGCCGAACGGACACACACACACATACACACTCTCACACGCACACACACGCACATACGCACACACATATACACTCTTCACCACTCGACCCCTACCCATTAGTCGCCTCTTACGACAGGCAGGGCCTTCTTGCCACGGCCGTGTTCTTATCTCTGCGGGCCGACTGGACACACACACTCACACACACAAATACACACACACACTCACACACGCACACACACGCACACACGCACACTCACACACACATACACTCTTCACCTCTCGACTCCTACCCATTAGTCGTCTCTTACGACAGGCAGGGCCTTCTTGCCACGGCCGTGTTCTTATCTCTGCGAGCCGACTGGACACACACACACTCACACACACTCACACACACAAATACACACACACACTCACACACGCACACACCCGCACACTCACACACACACACACATACACTCTTCACCTCTCGACTCCTACCCATTAGCCGCCTCTTACGACAGGCAGGGCCTTCTTACCACGGCCGTGTTCTTATCTCTGCGAGCCGACCGGACACACACACACTCACACACGCACACACACAAACACACGCACTTACACACATACACTCTTCACCTCTCGACTCCTACGCATTAGTCGCCGCTTACGACAGGCAGGGCCTTTTTGCCTCGGCCGTATTCTTATCTCTGCAAGCCGAACGGACACACACACACACTCACACACACACGCACGCACACACGCACACACACGCACACACGCACACACACACATACACTCTTCACCTCTCGACTCCTACCAATTAGTCGCCACTTACGACAGGCAGGGCCTTCTTGCCTCGGCCGTATTCTTATCTCTGCAAGCCGAACGGACACACACACACTCACACACACACGCACGCACACACGCACACACATGCACACACGCACACACACACATACACTCTTCACCTCTCGACTCCTACCAATTAGTCGCCACTTACGACAGGCAGGGCCTTCTTACCACGGCCGTGTTCTTATCTCTGCGAGCCGACCGGACACACACACACTCACACACGCACACACACAAACACACGCACTTACACACATACACTCTTCACCTCTCGACTCCTACCCATTAGCCGCCTCTTACGACAGGCAGGGCCTTCTTACCACGGCCGTGTTCTTATCTCTGCGAGCCGACCGGACACACACACACTCACACACGCACACACACAAACACACGCACTTACACACATACACTCTTCACCTCTCGACTCCTACGCATTAGTCGCCGCTTACGACAGGCAGGGCCTTTTTGCCTCGGCCGTATTCTTATCTCTGCAAGCCGAACGGACACATACACACTCACACACACACGCACGCACACACGCACACACACACACACACACAAATACACTCTTCACCTCTCGACTCCTACCAATTAGTCGCCACTTACGATAGGCAGGGCCTTCTTGCCTCGGCCGTATTCTTATCTCTGCAAGCCGAACGGACACACACACACTCACACACACACGCACGCACACACGCACACAAACGCACACACGTACACACACACATACACTCTTCACCTCTCGACTCCTACCAATTAGTCGCCACTTACGACAGGCAGTGCCTTCTTGCCTCGGCCGTATTCTTATCTCTGCAAGCCGAACGGACACACACACACTCACACACACACGCACGCTCACACGCACACACACACACACGCACACACACACACATACACTCTTCACCTCTCGACTCCTACCTATTAGTCGCCTCTTATGATAGGCAGGGCTTTCTTGCCTCGGTCGTGCTCTTATCTCTGCAAGCCGAACTAACACACACACATACTCACACACGCACACACAGGCACACACGCATACACACATACACTCTTCACCTCTCGACTCCTACTTATTAGTTGCCCCTTACAAGAGGCAAGGCCTTCTTGCCTCGGCCGTATTCTTATCTCTGCAAGCCAAACAGACACACACACATACACACACACACGCACACACACGCACACACGCACACACACACACATACACTCTTCACCTCTCGACTCCTACCCATTAGTCGCCTCTTAACGACAGGCAGTGCCTTCTTGCCACGGCCGTGTTCTCATCTCTGCGAGCCGATCGGACACACACACACACACTGACACACACACATACACACACACTCACACACGCACGCACACACGCACACACACACATACACTCTTCACCTCTCGACTCCTACCCATTATTCTCCTCTTACGACAGGCAGGGACTTCTTGCAACAGCCGTGTTCTTATCTCTGCAAGCCAAACGGACACACACTCACACGCACACACACACACACGCACACGCACACGCACACGCACACGCACACGCACACACTCTCCACCTCTCGACTCCTATCCATTAGTCGCCTCTTACGACAGGCATGGCCTTCTTGCCACCGCTTTTTTCTTATCTCTGCGAGCGAAGGGACACACACACACACACATACACACACACACTCACACACACACACACGCACACACGCACGCATACACGCACACACACATACACTCACACACACACACACACACACACGCACACGCACACGCACACGCACACGCACACGCACACGCACACACTCTCCACCTCTCGACTCCTATCCATTAGTAGCCTCTTAAGAGAGGCAGGGCCTTCTTGCCACGGACGTACACCTATCTCTGCAAACCGAACGGACACACATACACACACACTTGCACACATACACACACACACACATACACGCTTCACCTCTCGACTCCTACCCATTAGTCGCTCCTTACAGCAAGCATGGCCTTCTTGCCACGGACGTATGCTTATCTCTGCGAGCCGAAGGGATACACACACACATACACACACACATACACACACATACTCACACACACGCACACACGCACACACACACATACACTCTTCACCTCTTGACTCCTACCTATTAGTCGGCTCTTACGATAGGCAGGGCCTTCTTGCCACGGCCGTGTTCTTATCTCTGCGAGCCGACTGGACACACACACTCACACACATAAATACACACACACACACTCACACACGCACACACACGCACACACGCACACTCACACACAAATACACTCTTCACCTCTCGACTCCTACCCATTAGTCGCCTCTTACGACAGGAAGGGTCTTCTTGCCACGGCCGTGTTCTTATCTCTGCGAGCCGACTGGACACACACACACTCACACACAAATACACACACACACTCACACACGCACACACACGCACACTCGCACACACATACACTCTTCACCTCTCGACCCCTACCCATTAGTCGCCTATTACGACAGGCAGGGCCTTCTTGGCACGGACGTGTCCTTATCACTGCGAGCCGACCGGACACACACACTCACACACGCACACACCCACGCACACACGCACACACACACATACACTCTTCACCTCTCGACTCCTACCAATTAGTCGCCACTTACGACAGGCAGGGCATTCTTGGCACGGACGTGTCCTTATCACTGCGAGCCGACCGGACACACACACTCACACACGCACACACCCACGCACACACGCACACACACACATACACTCTTCACCTCTCGACTCCTACCAATTAGTCGCCACTTACGACAGGCAGGGCATTCTTGCCTCGGCCGTATTCTTAACTCTGCAAGCCGAACGGACACATACGCACTCACACACACATGCACACACACAAAAACACTTTTCACCTCTCGACTCCTACCAATAAGTCGCCACTTACGACAGGCAGGGCCTTCTTGCCTCGGCCGTATTCTTATCTTTGCAAGCCAAACGGACACATACACACTCACACACACAAGCACGCACACACGCACACACACGCACACATACAAAAACACTTTTCACCTTTCGACTCCTACCAATTAGTTGCCGCTTACAGCAAGCATGGCCTTCTTGCCACGGACGTATGCTTATCTCTGCGAGCCGAAGGGATACACACACATACACACACACATACACACACATACTCACACACACGCACACACGCACACACACACATACACTCTTCACCTCTTGACTCCTACCTATTAGTCGGCTCTTATGATAGGCAGGGCCTTCTTGCCACGGTTGTGTTCTTATCTCTGCGAGCCGACTGGACACACACACTCACACACATAAATACACACACACACACACTCACACACGCACACACACGCACACACGCACACTCACACACAAATACACTCTTCACCTCTCGACTCCTACCCATTAGTCGCCTCTTACGACAGGCAGGGCCTTCTTGCCACGGACGTGTCCTTATCACTGCGAGCCGACTGGACACACACACTCACACACGCACACATACACGCACACACGCACACACACACATACATTCTTCACCTCTCGACTCCTACCAATTAGTCGCCACTTACGATAGGCAGGGCCTTCTTGCCTCGGCCGTATTCTTATCTCTGCAAGCCGAACGGACACACACACACTCACACACACACGCACGCACACACGCACACAAACGCACACACGCACACACACACATACACTCTTCACCTCTCGACTCCTACCAATTAGTCGCCACTTACGACAGGCAGTGCCTTCTTGCCTCGGCCGTATTCTTATCTCTGCAAGACGAACGGACACACACACACTCACACACACACGCACGCTCACACGCACACACACACACACGCACACACACACATACACTCTTCACCTCTCGAGTCCTACCTATTAGTCACCTCTTATGATAGGCAGGGCTTTCTTGCCTCGGTCGTGCTCTTATCTCTGCAGGCCGAACTAACACACACACATACTCACACAAGCACACACACGCACACACGCATACACACATACACTCTTCACCTCTCGACTCCTACTTATTAGTTGCCCCTTACAAGAGGCAAGGCCTTCTTGCCTCGGCCGTATTCTTATCTCTGCAAGCCAAACAGACACACACACATACACACACACACGCACACACACGCACACACGCACACACACACACATACACTCTTCACCTCTCGACTCCTACCCATTATTCTCCTCTTACGACAGGCAGGGACTTCTTGCAACAGCCGTGTTCTTATCTCTGCAAGCCAAACGGACACACACTCACACGCACACACACACACGCACACGCACACGCACACGCACACGCACACACTCTCCACCTCTCGACTCCTATCCATTAGTCGCCTCTTACGACAGGCATGGCCTTCTTGCCACCGCTTTTTTCTTATCTCTGCGAGCGAAGGGACACACACACACACACATTCACACACACTCACACACACACACGCACACACGCACGCATACACGCACACACACATACACTCACACACACACACACACACGCACACGCACACGCACACGCACACGCACACGCACACGCACACGCACACGCACACACTCTCCACCTCTCGACTCCTATCCATTAGTCGCCTCTTAAGACAGGCAGGGCCTTCTTGCCACGGACGTACACCTATCTCTGCAAACCGAACGGACACACATACACACACACTTGCACACATACACACACACATACACGCTTCACCTCTCGACTCCTACCCATTAGTCGCTCCTTAGAGCAAGCATGGCCTTCTTGCCACGGACGTATGCTTATCTCTGCGAGCCGAAGGGATACACACACACATACACACACACATACACACACATACTCACACACACGCACACACGCACACACACACATACACTCTTCACCTCTTGACTCCTACCTATTAGTCGGCTCTTACGATAGGCAGGGCCTTCTTGCCACGGCCGTGTTCTTATCTCTGCGAGCCGACTGGACACACACACTCACACACATAAATACACACACACACACTCACACACGCACACACACGCACACACGCACACTCACACACAAATACACTCTTCACCTCTCGACTCCTACCCATTAGTCGCCTCTTACGACAGGCAGGGCCTTCTTGCCACGGCCGTGTTCTTATCTCTGCGAGCCGACTGGACACACACACACTCACACACAAATACACACACACACTCACACACGCACACACACGCACACTCGCACACACATACACTCTTCACCTCTCGACCCCTACCCATTAGTCGCCTATTACGACAGGCAGGGCCTTCTTGCCACGGCCGTGTTCTTATATCTGAGAGCCGAGCGGACACACACACACACTCACACACGCACACACACGCTCACACGTACTTACACACATACACTCTTCACCTCTCGACTCCTACGCATTAGTCGCCGCTTACGACAGGCAGGGCCTTCTTGGCACGGACGTGTCCTTATCACTGCGAGCCGACCGGACACACACACTCACACACGCACACACCCACGCACACACGCACACACACACATACACTCTTCACCTCTCGACTCCTACCAATTAGTCGCCACTTACGACAGGCAGGGCATTCTTGCCTCGGCCGTATTCTTATCTCTGCAAGCCGAACGGACACATACGCACTCACACACACATGCACACACACAAAAACACTTTTCACCTCTCGACTCCTACCCATTAGTTGCCTCTTACGACAGGCATGGCCTTCTTGCCTTGGCCGTATTCTAATCTCTGCGAGCCGAATGGACACACACATACATACACACACACACTTACACACGCACAAACACACACACACCCACACACGCACACACACACATACACTCTTCACCTCTCGACTCCTACCAATAAGTCGCCACTTACGACAGGCAGGGCCTTCTTGCCTCGGCCGTATTCTTATCTCTGCAAGCCAAACGGACACATACACACTCACACACACAAGCACGCACACACGCACACACACGCACACACACAAAAACACTTTTCACCTTTCGAGTCCTACCAATTAGTTGCCGCTTACAGCAAGCATGGCCTTCTTGCCACGGACGTATGCTTATCTCTGCGAGCCGAAGGGATACACACACACATACACACACACATACACACACATACTCACACACACGCACACACGCACACACGCACACTCACACACAAATACACTCTTCACCTCTCGACTCCTACCCATTAGTCGCCTCTTACGACAGGCAGGGCCTTCTTGCCACGGACGTGTCCTCATCACTGCGAGCCGACCGGACACACACACTCACACACGCACACATACACGCACACACGCACACACACACATACATTCTTCACCTCTCGACTCCTACCAATTAGTCGCCACTTACGATAGGCAGGGCCTTCTTGCCTCGGCCGTATTCTTATCTCTGCAAGACGAACGGACACACACACACTCACACACACACGCACGCTCACACGCACACACACACACACGCACACACACACATACACTCTTCACCTCTCGAGTCCTACCTATTAGTCACCTCTTATGATAGGCAGGGCTTTCTTGCCTCGGTCGTGCTCTTATCTCTGCAAGCCGAACTAACACACACACATACTCACACACGCACACACAGGCACACACGCATACACACATACACTCTTCACCTCTCGACTCCTACTTATTAGTTGCCCCTTACAAGAGGCAAGGCCTTCTTGCCTCGGCCGTATTCTTATCTCTGCAAGCCAAACAGACACACACACATACACACACACACGCACACACACGCACACACGCACACACACACACATACACTCTTCACCTCTCGACTCCTACCCATTAGTCGCCTCTTAACGACAGGCAGTGCCTTCTTGCCACGGCCGTGTTCTCATCTCTGCGAGCCGATCGGACACACACACACACTGACACACACACATACACACACACTCACACACGCACGCACACACGCACACACACATACACTCTTCACCTCTCGACTCCTACCCATTATTCTCCTCTTACGACAGGCAGGGACTTCTTGCAACAGCCGTGTTCTTATCTCTGCAAGCCAAACGGACACACACTCACACGCACACACACACACACGCACACGCACACGCACACGCACACGCACACGCACACACTCTCCACCTCTCGACTCCTATCCATTAGTCGCCTCTTACGACAGGCATGGCCTTCTTGCCACCGCTTTTTTCTTATCTCTGCGAGCGAAGGGACACACACACACACACATACACACACACACTCACACACACACACGCACACACGCACGCATACACGCACACACACATACACTCACACACACACACACACACACACGCACACGCACACGCACACGCACACGCACACGCACACGCACACACTCTCCACCTCTCGACTCCTATCCATTAGTAGCCTCTTAAGAGAGGCAGGGCCTTCTTGCCACGGACGTACACCTATCTCTGCAAACCGAACGGACACACATACACACACACTTGCACACATACACACACACACACATACACGCTTCACCTCTCGACTCCTACCCATTAGTCGCTCCTTACAGCAAGCATGGCCTTCTTGCCACGGACGTATGCTTATCTCTGCGAGCCGAAGGGATACACACACACATACACACACACATACACACACATACTCACACACACGCACACACGCACACACACACATACACTCTTCACCTCTTGACTCCTACCTATTAGTCGGCTCTTACGATAGGCAGGGCCTTCTTGCCACGGCCGTGTTCTTATCTCTGCGAGCCGACTGGACACACACACTCACACACATAAATACACACACACACACTCACACACGCACACACACGCACACACGCACACTCACACACAAATACACTCTTCACCTCTCGACTCCTACCCATTAGTCGCCTCTTACGACAGGAAGGGCCTTCTTGCCACGGCCGTGTTCTTATCTCTGCGAGCCGACTGGACACACACACACTCACACACAAATACACACACACACTCACACACGCACACACACGCACACTCGCACACACATACACTCTTCACCTCTCGACCCCTACCCATTAGTCGCCTATTACGACAGGCAGGGCCTTCTTGGCACGGACGTGTCCTTATCACTGCGAGCCGACCGGACACACACACTCACACACGCACACACCCACGCACACACGCACACACACACATACACTCTTCACCTCTCGACTCCTACCAATTAGTCGCCACTTACGACAGGCAGGGCATTCTTGGCACGGACGTGTCCTTATCACTGCGAGCCGACCGGACACACACACTCACACACGCACACACCCACGCACACACGCACACACACACATACACTCTTCACCTCTCGACTCCTACCAATTAGTCGCCACTTACGACAGGCAGGGCATTCTTGCCTCGGCCGTATTCTTAACTCTGCAAGCCGAACGGACACATACGCACTCACACACACATGCACACACACAAAAACACTTTTCACCTCTCGACTCCTACCAATAAGTCGCCACTTACGACAGGCAGGGCCTTCTTGCCTCGGCCGTATTCTTATCTTTGCAAGCCAAACAGACACATACACACTCACACACACAAGCACGCACACACGCACACACACGCACACATACAAAAACACTTTTCACCTTTCGACTCCTACCAATTAGTTGCCGCTTACAGCAAGCATGGCCTTCTTGCCACGGACGTATGCTTATCTCTGCGAGCCGAAGGGATACACACACATACACACACACATACACACACATACTCACACACACGCACACACGCACACACACACATACACTCTTCACCTCTTGACTCCTACCTATTAGTCGGCTCTTATGATAGGCAGGGCCTTCTTGCCACGGTTGTGTTCTTATCTCTGCGAGCCGACTGGACACACACACTCACACACATAAATACACACACACACACACTCACACACGCACACACACGCACACACGCACACTCACACACAAATACACTCTTCACCTCTCGACTCCTACCCATTAGTCGCCTCTTACGACAGGCAGGGCCTTCTTGCCACGGACGTGTCCTTATCACTGCGAGCCGACCGGACACACACACTCACACACGCACACATACACGCACACACGCACACACACACATACATTCTTCACCTCTCGACTCCTACCAATTAGTCGCCACTTACGATAGGCAGGGCCTTCTTGCCTCGGCCGTATTCTTATCTCTGCAAGCCGAACGGACACACACACACTCACACACACACGCACGCACACACGCACACAAACGCACACACGCACACACACACATACACTCTTCACCTCTCGACTCCTACCAATTAGTCGCCACTTACGACAGGCAGTGCCTTCTTGCCTCGGCCGTATTCTTATCTCTGCAAGACGAACGGACACACACACACTCACACACACACGCACGCTCACACGCACACACACACACACACGCACACACACACATACACTCTTCACCTCTCGAGTCCTACCTATTAGTCACCTCTTATGATAGGCAGGGCTTTCTTGCCTCGGTCGTGCTCTTATCTCTGCAGGCCGAACTAACACACACACATACTCACACAAGCACACACACGCACACACGCATACACACATACACTCTTCACCTCTCGACTCCTACTTATTAGTTGCCCCTTACAAGAGGCAAGGCCTTCTTGCCTCGGCCGTATTCTTATCTCTGCAAGCCAAACAGACACACACACATACACACACACACGCACACACACGCACACACGCACACACACACACATACACTCTTCACCTCTCGACTCCTACCCATTATTCTCCTCTTACGACAGGCAGGGACTTCTTGCAACAGCCGTGTTCTTATCTCTGCAAGCCAAACGGACACACACTCACACGCACACACACACACACACGCACACGCACACGCACACGCACACGCACACACTCTCCACCTCTCGACTCCTATCCATTAGTCGCCTCTTACGACAGGCATGGCCTTCTTGCCACCGCTTTTTTCTTATCTCTGCGAGCGAAGGGACACACACACACACATTCACACACACTCACACACACACACGCACACACGCACGCATACACGCACACACACATACACTCACACACACACACACACACGCACACGCACACGCACACGCACACGCACACGCACACGCACACGCACACGCACACACTCTCCACCTCTCGACTCATATCCATTAGTCGCCTCTTAAGACAGGCAGGGCCTTCTTGCCACGGACGTACACCTATCTCTGCAAACCGAACGGACACACATACACACACACTTGCACACATACACACACACATACACGCTTCACCTCTCGACTCCTACCCATTAGTCGCTCCTTAGAGCAAGCATGGCCTTCTTGCCACGGACGTATGCTTATCTCTGCGAGCCGAAGGGATACACACACACATACACACACACATACACACACATACTCACACACACGCACACACGCACACACACACATACACTCTTCACCTCTTGACTCCTACCTATTAGTCGGCTCTTACGATAGGCAGGGCCTTCTTGCCACGGCCGTGTTCTTATCTCTGCGAGCCGACTGGACACACACACTCACACACATAAATACACACACACACACTCACACACGCACACACACGCACACACGCACACTCACACACAAATACACTCTTCACCTCTCGACTCCTACCCATTAGTCGCCTCTTACGACAGGCAGGGCCTTCTTGCCACGGCCGTGTTCTTATCTCTGCGAGCCGACTGGACACACACACACTCACACACAAATACACACACACACTCACACACGCACACACACGCACACTCGCACACACATACACTCTTCACCTCTCGACCCCTACCCATTAGTCGCCTATTACGACAGGCAGGGCCTTCTTGCCACGGCCGTGTTCTTATATCTGAGAGCCGAGCGGACACACACACACACTCACACACGCACACACACGCTCACACGTACTTACACACATACACTCTTCACCTCTCGACTCCTACGCATTAGTCGCCGCTTACGACAGGCAGGGCCTTCTTGGCACGGACGTGTCCTTATCACTGCGAGCCGACCGGACACACACACTCACACACGCACACACCCACGCACACACGCACACACACACATACACTCTTCACCTCTCGACTCCTACCAATTAGTCGCCACTTACGACAGGCAGGGCATTCTTGCCTCGGCCGTATTCTTATCTCTGCAAGCCGAACGGACACATACGCACTCACACACACATGCACACACACAAAAACACTTTTCACCTCTCGACTCCTACCCATTAGTTGCCTCTTACGACAGGCATGGCCTTCTTGCCTTGGCCGTATTCTAATCTCTGCGAGCCGAATGGACACACACATACATACACACACACACTTACACACGCACAAACACACACACACCCACACACGCACACACACATACACTCTTCACCTCTCGACTCCTACCAATAAGTCGCCACTTACGACAGGCAGGGCCTTCTTGCCTCGGCCGTATTCTTATCTCTGCAAGCCAAACGGACACATACACACTCACACACACAAGCACGCACACACGCACACACACGCACACACACAAAAACACTTTTCACCTTTCGAGTCCTACCAATTAGTTGCCGCTTACAGCAAGCATGGCCTTCTTGCCACGGACGTATGCTTATCTCTGCGAGCCGAAGGGATACACAC
>NW_027311942.1:162500-180000 GCF_040954645.1 Diabrotica undecimpunctata | reverse complement strand
CTACCAATTAGTCGCCACTTACGATAGGCAGGGCCTTCTTGCCTCGGCCGTATTCTTATCTCTGCAAGACGAACGGACACACACACACTCACACACACACGCACGCTCACACGCACACACACACACACACGCACACACACACATACACTCTTCACCTCTCGAGTCCTACCTATTAGTCACCTCTTATGATAGGCAGGGCTTTCTTGCCTCGGTCGTGCTCTTATCTCTGCAAGCCGAACTAACACACACACATACTCACACACGCACACACACGCACACACGCATACACACATACACTCTTCACCTCTCGACTCCTACTTATTAGTTGCCCCTTACAAGAGGCAAGGCCTTCTTGCCTCGGCCGTATTCTTATCTCTGCAAGCCAAACAGACACACACACATACACACACACCCGCACACACACGCACACACGCACACACACACATACACTCTTCACCTCTCGACCCCTACCCATTAGTCGCCTCTTAACGACAGGCAGTGCCTTCTTGCCACGGCCGTGTTCTCATCTCTGCGAGCCGACCGGACACACACACACTGACACACACACATACACACACACACTCACACACACACGCACACACGCACACACACACATACACTCTTCACCTCTCGACTCCTACCCATTAGTCGCCTCTTAACGACAGGCAGTGCCTTCTTGCCACGGCCGTGTTCTCATCTCTGCGAGCCGACCGGACACACACACACTGACACACACACATACACACTCACACACGCACACACACGCACACACGCACACTCACACACAAATACACTCTTCACCTCTCGACTCCTACCCATTAGTCGCCTCTTACGACAGGCAGGGCCTTCTTGCCACGGACGTGTCCTTATCACTGCGAGCCGACCGGACACACACACTCACACACGCACACATACACGCACACACGCACACACACACATACATTCTTCACCTCTCGACTCCTACCAATTAGTCGCCACTTACGATAGGCAGGGCCTTCTTGCCTCGGCCGTATTCTTATCTCTGCAAGCCAAACAGACACACACACATACACACACACACGCACACACACGCACACACGCACACACACACACATACACTCTTCACCTCTCGACCCCTACCCATTAGTCGCCTCTTAACGACAGGCAGTGCCTTCTTGCCACGGCCGTGTTCTCATCTCTGCGAGCCGACCGGACACACACACACTGACACACACACATACACACTCACACACGCACACACACGCACACACGCACACTCACACACAAATACACTCTTCACCTCTCGACTCCTACCCATTAGTCGCCTCTTACGACAGGCAGGGCCTTCTTGCCACGGACGTGTCCTTATCACTGCGAGCCGACCGGACACACACACTCACACACGCACACATACACGCACACACGCACACACACACATACATTCTTCACCTCTCGACTCCTACCAATTAGTCGCCACTTACGATAGGCAGGGCCTTCTTGCCTCGGCCGTATTCTTATCTCTGCAAGCCGAACGGACACACACACTCTCACACACACACGCACGCACACACGCAAACAAACGCACACACGCACACACACACATACACTCTTCACCTCTCGACTCCTACCAATTAGTCGCCACTTACGACAGGCAGTGCCTTCTTGCCTCGGCCGTATTCTTATCTCTGCAAGACGAACGGACACACACACACTCACACACACACGCACGCTCACACGCACACACACACACACACGCACACACACACATACACTCTTCACCTCTCGAGTCCTACCTATTAGTCACCTCTTATGATAGGCAGGGCTTTCTTGCCTCGGTCGTGCTCTTATCTCTGCAAGCCGAACTAACACACACACATACTCACACACGCACACACACGCACACACGCATACACACATACACTCTTCACCTCTCGACTCCTACTTATTAGTTGCCCCTTACAAGAGGCAAGGCCTTCTTGCCTCGGCCGTATTCTTATCTCTGCAAGCCAAACAGACACACACACATACACACACACACACGCACACACACGCACACACGCACACACACACACATACACTCTTCACCTCTCGACCCCTACCCATTAGTCGCCTCTTAACGACAGGCAGTGCCTTCTTGCCACGGCCGTGTTCTCATCTCTGCGAGCCGACCGGACACACACACACTGACACACACACATACACACACACACTCACACACACACGCACACACGCACACACACACATACACTCTTCACCTCTCGACTCCTACCCATTATTCTCCTCTTACGACAGGCAGGGACTTCTTGCAACAGCCGTGTTCTTATCTCTGCAAGCCAAACGGACACACACTCACACGCACACACACACACACGCACACGCACACGCACACGCACACGCACACACTCTCCACCTCTCGACTCCTATCCATTAGTCGCCTCTTACGACAGGCATGGCCTTCTTGCCACCGCTTTTTTCTTATCTCTGCGAGCGAAGGGACACACACACACACACATTCACACACACACTCACACACACACACGCACACACGCACGCATACACGCACACACACATACACTCACACACACACACACACACGCACACGCACACGCACACGCACACGCACACGCACACGCACACACTCTCCACCTCTCGACTCCTATCCATTAGTCGCCTCTTAAGACAGGCAGGGCCTTCTTGCCACGGACGTACACCTATCTCTGCAAACCGAACGGACACACATACACACACACTTGCACACATACACACACACATACACGCTTCACCTCTCGACTCCTACCCATTAGTCGCTCCTTAGAGCAAGCATGGCCTTCTTGCCACGGACGTATGCTTATCTCTGCGAGCCGAAGGGATACACACACACATACACACACACACATACACACACATACTCACACACACGCACACACGCACACACACACACATACACTCTTCACCTCTTGACTCCTACCTATTAGTCGGCTCTTACGATAGGCAGGGCCTTCTTGCCACGGCCGTGTTCTTATCTCTGCGAGCCGACTGGACACACACACTCACACACATAAATACACACACACACACTCACACACGCACACACACGCACACACGCACACTCACACACAAATACACTCTTCACCTCTCGACTCCTACCCATTAGTCGCCTCTTACGACAGGCAGGGCCTTCTTGCCACGGCCGTGTTCTTATATCTGAGAGCCGACCGGACACACACACACACTCACACACGCACACACACGCTCACACGCACTTACACACATACACTCTTCACCTCTCGACTCCTACGCATTAGTCGCCGCTTACGACAGGCAGGGCCTTCTTGCCCCGGCCGTATTCTTATCTCTGCAAGCCGAACGGACACATACACACTCACACACACAAGCACGCACACACGCACACACACGCACACACACAAAAACACTTTTCACCTTTCGACTCCTACCCATTAGTCGCCACTTACGACAGGCAGGGCCTTCTTGTTTCGGCCGTATTCTTATCTCTGCAAGCCGAACGGACACACACACACTCACACACACACGCACGCACACACGCACACACACGCAAACACGCACACACACACATACACTCTTCACCTCTCGACTCCTACCAATTAGTCGCCACTTACGACAGGCAGTGCCTTCTTGCCTCGGCCGTATTCTAATCTCTGCGAGCCGAATGGACACACACATACATACACCCACACACGCACACACACAAAAACACTTTTCACCTCTCGACTCCTACCCATTAGTTGCCTCTTACGACAGGCATGGCCTTCTTGCCTCGGCCGTATTCTAATCTCTGCGAGCCGAATGGACACACACATACATACACACACACTTACACACGCACAAACACACACACCCACACACGCACACACACACATACACTCTTCACCTCTCGACTCCTACCAATAAGTCGCCACTTACGACAGGCAGGGCCTTCTTGCCTCGGCCGTATTCTTATCTCTGCAAGCCGAACGGACACATACACACTCACACACACAAGCACGCACACACGCACACACACGCACACACACAAAAACACTTTTCACCTTTCGACTCCTACCAATTAGTTGCCGCTTACGACAGGCAGGGCCTTCTTGGCACGGACGTGTCCTTATCACTGCGAGCCGACCGGACACACACACTCACACACGCACACATACACGCACACACGCACACACACACACATACACTCTTCACCTCTCGACTCCTACCCATTAGTCGCCACTTACGACAGGCAGGGCCTTCTTGTTTCGGCCGTATTCTTATCTCTGCAAGCCGAACGGACACACACACACTCACACACATACGCACGCACACACGCACACACACGCAAACACGCACACACACATACACTCTTCACCTCTCGACTCCTACCAATTAGTCGCCACTTACGACAGGCAGTGCCTTCTTGCCTCGGCCGTATTCTTATCCCTGCAAGCTGAACGGACATACACACACTCACACACACACGCACGCTCACACGCACACACACGCACACACGCACACACACACATACACTCTTCACCTCTCGACTCCTACCTATTAGTCGCCTCTTACGATAGGCAGGGCTTTCTTGCCTCGGTCGTGCTCTTATCTCTGCAAGCTGAACTAACACACACACATACTCACACACGCACACACACGCACACACGCATACACACATACACTCTTCACCTCTCGACCCCTACTTATTAGTCGCCCCTTACAAGAGGCAAGGCCTTCTTGCCTCGGCCGTATTCTTATCTCTGCAAGCCAAACAGACACCCACACATACACACACACACGCACACACACGCACACACGCACACACACACACATACACTCTTCACCTCTCGACTACTACCCATTAGTCGCCTCTTAACGACAGGCAGTGCCTTCTTGCCACGGCCGTGTTCTCATCTCTGCGAGCCGACCGGACACACACACACACTGATACACACACATACACACACACTCACACACGCACGCACACACGCACACACACACATACACTCTTCACCTCTCGACTCCTACCCATTATTCTCCTCTTACGACAGGCAGGGACATCTTGCCACGGCCGTGTTCTTATCTCTGCAAGCCAAACGGACACACACACACACGCACACACACACACACACGCACACGCACACGCACACGCACACGCACACACTCTCCACCTCTCGACTCCTCTCCATTAGTCGCCTCTTACGACAGGCATGGCCTTCTTGCCACCGCTTTTTTCTTATCTCTGCGAGCGAAGGGACACACACACACATACACACACACACTCACACACACACACGCACACACACACGCATACACGCACACACACATACACTCACACACACAAACACGCACACACGCACACACACATACACCCTTCACCTCTCGACTCCTACCCATTAGTCGCCTCTTAACGACAGGCAGTGCCTTCTTGCCACGGCCGTGTTCTCATCTCTGCGAGCCGACCGGACACACACACACACACTGACACACACACACATACCTATTACTCGCCTCTCACGACAGGCAGGGCCTTCTTGCCTCGGCCGTGTTCTAATCTCTGCAAGACGAACGGACACACACACATACTCACACACGCACACACGCACACACACATACACTCACACACACACAAACACGCACACACGCACACACACATACATTCTTCACCTCTCGACTCCTACCTATTAGTCGCCTCTTACGACAGGCAGGGCCTTCTTGCCTTGGCCGTGTTCTTATCTCTGCAAGCCGAACGGACACACACACATATTCACACACGCACACACACACGCACACACGCACACACACACACATACACACTTCACCTCTCGACTCCTACCTATTAGCCGCCTCTTACGATAGGCAGGGCCTTCTTGCCTCGGTCGTGTTCTTATTTCTGCAAGCCGAACTAACACACACACATACTCACACACGCACACACGCACTCACACACGCACACACACATACACTCACACACATACACTCACACACACACACAAACACGCACACATGCACACACACATACATTCTTCACCTCTCGACTCCTACCTATTAGTCGCCTCTTACGACAGGCAGGGCCTTCTTGCCTTGGCCGTGTTCTTATCTCTGCAAGCCGAACGGACACACACACATACTCACACACGCACACACACACGCACACACGCACACAAACACATACACTCTTCACCTCTCGACTCCTACTTATTAGTCGCCCATTACAAGAGGCAGGGCCTTCTTGCCTCGGCCGTAATCTTATCTCTGCAAGCCAAACAGACACACACACATACACACACTTACACATGCACACACGCACACGCACACACTCTCCACCTCTCGACTCCTATCCATTAGTCGCCTCTTAAGACAGGCAGGGCCTTCTTGCCACGGACGTATACCTATCTCTGCGAGCCGAACGGACACACACACACACTTGCACACATACACACACACATGCACGCTTCACCTCTAGACTCCTACCCATTAGTCGCTCCTTACAGCAAGCATGGCCTTCCTGCCACGGACGTATTCTTATCTCTGCGAGCCGAAGGGATACACACACACATACATACACACATACACACACACACACATACTCACACACGCACGCACACACGCACACACACATACACTCACAAACACACAAACACGCACACACGCACACACACATACATTCTTCACCTCTCGACTCCTACCTATTAGTCGCCTCTTACGAATAGGCAGGGCATTGCCTCGGTCGTGCTCTTATCTCTGCAAGCCGAACGGACACACACACACACATACACACTCTCACACGCACACACACGCACATACGCACACACATATACACTCTTCACCACTCGACTCCTACCCATTAGTCGCCTCTTACGACAGGCAGGGCCTTCTTGCCACGGCCGTGTTCTTATCTCTGCGAGCCGACTGGACACACACACTCACACACACAAATACACACACACACTCACACACGCACACACACGCACACACGCACACTCACACATAAATACACTCTTCACCTCTCGACTCCTACCCATTAGTCGCCTCTTACGACAGGCAGGGCCTTCTTGCCACGGCCGTGTTCTTATCTCTGCGAGCCGACTGGACACACACACACTCACACACACAAATACACACACACACTCACACACGCACACACACGCACACTCACACACACATACACTCTTCACCTCTCGACTCCTACCCATTAGTCGCCTCTTACGACAGGCAGGGCCTTCTTGCCACGGCCGTGTTCTTATCTCTGAGAGCCGACCGGACACAAACACACACTCACACACGCACACACACGCTCAAACGCACTTACACATATACACTCTTCACCTCTCGACTCCTACGCATTAGTCGCCGCTTACGACAGGCAGGGACTTCTTGGCACAGACGTGTCCTTATCACTGCAAGCCGACTGGACACACACTCACACACGCACACACACGCACACACGCACACACACACATACACTCTTCACCTCTCGACTCCTACCAATTAGTCGCCACTTACGACAAGCAGGGCATTCTTGCCTCGGCCGTATTCTTATCTCTGCAAGCCGAACGGACACATACACACTCACACACACAAGCACGCACACACGCACACACACGCACACACACAAAAACACTTTTCACCTCTCGACTCCTACCCATTAGTTGCCTCTTACGACAGGCATGGCCTTCTTGCCTCGGCCGTATTCTAATCTCTGCGAGCCGAATGGACACACACATACATACACACACACACTTACACACGCACAAACACACACACCCACACACGCACACACACACACACATACACTCTTCACCTCTCGACTCCTACCAATTAGTCGCCACTTACGACAGGCAGGGCCTTTTTGCCTCGGCCGTGTTCTTATCTCTGCAAGCCGAACGGACACATACACACTCACACACACAAGCACGCACACAGGCACACACACGCACACACACAAAAACACTTTTCACCTCTCGACTCCTACCAATTAGTCGCCACTTACGACAGGCAGGGCCTTCTTGCCTCGGCCGTATTCTTATCACTGCAAGCCGAACGGACACATACACACTCACACACACACGCACGCACACACGCACACACACAAATACACTCTTCACCTCTCGACTCCTACCCATTAGTCGCCTCTTACGACAGGCAGGGACTTCTTGCCACGGCCGTGTTCTTATCTCTGCAAGCCAAACGGACACACACACACACACACATACACACACATAGTCACACACGCACAAACACACGCACACACACAAAGACACATACACTCTTCACCTCTCGACTCCTATTCATTAGTCGCCTCTTACGACAGGCAGGGACTTCTTGCCACGGCCGTGTTCTTATCTCTGCGAGCCGAACGGACACACACACACTCACACACACACACGCACACACGCACACACGTACGCACACACGCACACACACACATACACTCTTCACCTCTCGACTCCTACCCATTATTCCCCTCTTACGACAGGCATGGGCTTTTTGCCACGGCCGTGTTCTTATCTCTGCAAGCCGAACGGACACACACACACACACGCACACACACACACGCACACGCTCACGCACACGCACACGCACACACTCTCCACCTCTCGACTAATATCCATTAGTCGCCTCTTAAGACAGGCAGGGCCTTCTTGCCTCGGCCGTATTCTTATCTCTGCAAGCCAAACGGACACACACACACACATACACACACATAGTCACACACGCACAAACACACGCACACACACAAAGACACATACACTCTTCACCTCTCGACTCCTATTCATTAGTCGCCTCTTACGACAGGCAGGGACTTCTTGCCACGGCCGTGTTCTTATCTCTGCGAGCCGAACGGACACACACACACTCACACACACACACACGCACACACGCACACACGTACGCACACACGAACACACACACATACACTCTTCACCTCTCGACTTCTACCCATTATTCCCCTCTTACGACAGGCATGGGCTTTTTGCCACGGCCGTGTTCTTATCTCTGCAAGCCGAACGGACACACACACACACACACGCACACACACACACGCACACGCACACGCACACGCACACGCACACACTCTTCACCTCTCGCCTCCTACCCATTATTCTCCTCTTACGACAGGCAGGTACTTCTTGACACGGCCGTGTTCTTATCTCTGCAAGCCGAACGCACACACACATACACACACACACTCACACACACACACGCACACACGCACGCACACACGCAAACACACATACACTCACACACACACACAAACACGCACATACGCACACACACATACATTCTTCACCTCTCGACTGCTACCTATTAGTCGTCTCTCACGACAGGCAGGGCCTTCTTGCCTCGGCCGTGTTCTTATCTCTGCATGCCGAACGGACACACACACATACTCACACACGCACACACACACGCACACACGCACCCACACACATACACCCTTCACCTCTCGACTCCTACCCATTATTCCCCTCTTACGACAGGCAGGGACTTCTTGCCACGGCCGTGTTCTTATCTCTGCAAGCCGAACGGACACACACACACGCACACACAAACACACGCACACAGGCACACACGCACACACGCACACGTACACGCACACGCACACACTCTCCACCTCTCGACTAATATCCATTAGTCGCCTCTTAAGACAGGCAGGGCCTTCTTGCCTCGGCCGTATTCTTATCTCTGCAAGCCAAACGGACACACACACACACACATACACACACATAGTCACACACGCACAAACACACGCACACACACAAAGACACATACACTCTTCACCTCTCGACTCCTACCTATTAGTCGCCTCTTACGATAGGCAGGGCCTGCTTGCCTCGGTCGTGTTCTTATTTCTGCAAGCCGAACTAACACACACACATACTCACACACGCACACACACACGCACACACGCACACACACACATACTCTCTTCACCTCTCGACTCCTACTTATTAGTCGCCCATTACAAGAGGCAGGGCTTTCTTGCCTTGGCCGTATTCTTATCTCTGCAAGCCAAACAGACACACACACATACACACACACTTACACACGCACACGCACGCACACGCACACGCACACACTCTTCACCTCTCGACTCCTATCCATTAGTCGCCTCTTAAGACAGGCAGGGCCTTCTTGCCACGGACGTATACCTATCTCTGCAAACCGAACGGACACACACACACACATTTGCACACATACACACACACACACACATACACGCTTCACCTCTCGACTCCTACCCATTAGTCGCTCCTTACAGCAAGCATGGCCTTCTTGCCACGGACGTATGCTTATCTCTGCGAGCCGAAGGGATACACACACACATACACACACACATACACACACATACTCACACACACGCATACACGCACACACACACATACACTCTTCACCTCTTGACTCCTACCTATTAGTCGGCTCTTACGATAGGCAGGGCCTTCTTGCCTCGGTCGTGCTCTTATCTCTGCAAGCCGAATAGACACACACACACATACACACACACACTCTCACACGCACACACACGCACATACGCACACACATATACACTCTTCACCACTCGACTCCTACCCATTAGTCGCCTCTTACGACAGGCAGGGCCTTCTTGCCACGGCCGTGTTCTTATCTCTGCGAGCCGACTGGACACACACACTCACACACATAAATACACACACACACACTCACACACGCACACACACGCACACACGCACACTCACACACTCACACACAAATACACTCTTCACCTCTCGACTCCTACTTATTAGTCGCCTCTTACGACAGGCACGACCTTCTTGCCACGGCCTTGTTCTTATCTCTGCGAGCAAACTGGACACACACACACTCACACACACAAATACACACACACACTCACACACGCACACTCACACACACATACACTCTTCACCTCTCGACTCCTACCCATTAGTCGCCTCTTACGACAGGCAGGGCCTTCTTGCCACAGCCGTGTTCTTATCTCTGAGAGCCGACCGGACACACACACACACTCACACACGCACACACACGCTCACACGCACTTACACATATACACTCTTCACCTCTCGACTCCTACGCATTAGTCGCCGCTTACGACAGGCAGGGACTTCTTGGCACAGACGTGTCCTTATCACTGCGAGCCGACTGGACACACACACTCACACACGCACACACACGCACACACGCACACACACACATACACTCTTCACCTCTCGACTCCTACCCATTATTCCCCTCTTACGACAGGCATGGACTTTTTGCCACGGCCGTGTTCTTATCTCTGCAAGCCGAACGGACACACACACACACACACGCCCACACACACACGCACACGCACACGCACACGCACACACTCTTCACCTCTCGACTCCTACCCATTATTCTCCTCTTACGACAGGCAGGGACTTCTTGCCACGGCCGTGTTCTTATCTCTGCAAGCCGAACGGACACACACATACACGCACTCACAAACACACGCACACAGGCACACACGCACACACGCACACGTACACGCACACGCACACACTCTCCACCTCTCGACTAATATCCATTAGTCGCCTCTTAAGACAGGCAGGGCCTTCTTGCCTCGGCCGTATTCTTATCTCTGCAAGCCAAACGGACACACACACACACATACACACACATAGTCACACACGCACAAACACACGCACACACACAAAGACACATACACTCTTCACCTCTCGACTCCTACCTATTAGTCGCCTCTTACGATAGGCAGGGCCTGCTTGCCTCGGTCGTGTTCTTATTTCTGCAAGCCGAACTAACACACACACATACTCACACACGCACACACACACGCACACACGCACACACACACGCACACACGCACACACACACATACACTCTTCACTTCTTGACTCCTACTTATTAGTCGTCCATTACAAGCGGCAGGGCCTTCTTGCCTTGGCCGTATTCTTATCTCTGCAAGCCAAACAGACACACACACATACACACACACACTTACACACGCACACACACGCACACGCACACGCACACACTCTCCACCTCTCGACTCATATCCATTAGTCGCCTCTTAAGACAGGCAGGGCCTTCTTGTCACGGACGTATACCTATCTCTGTAAACCGAACGGACACACACACACACTTGCACACATACACACACACACATACACGCTTCACCTCTCGACTCCTACAAATTAGTGGCACCTTACAGCAAGCATGGCCTTCTTGCCACGGACGTATGCTTATCTCTGCGAGCCGAAGGGATACACACACACATACACACACACATACACACACATACTCACACACACGCATACACGCACACACACACATACACTCTTCACCTCTTGACTCCTACCTATTAGTCGGCTCTTACGATAGGCAGGGCCTTCTTGCCTCGGTCGTGCTCTTATCTCTGCAAGCCGAATAGACACACATACACACACATACACACACACACTCTCACACGCACACACACGCACATACGCACACACATATACACTCTTCACCACTCGACTCCTACCCATTAGTCGCCTCTTACGACAGGCAGGGCCTTCTTGCCACGGCCGTGTTCTTATCTCTGCGAGCCGACTGGACACACACACTCACACACATAAATACACACACACACACTCACACACGCACACACACGCACACACGCACACTCACACACAAATACACTCTTCACCTCTCGACTCCTACCCATTAGTCGCCTCTTACGACAGGCAGGGCCTTCTTGCCACCGCCGTGTTCTTATCTCTGCGAGCCGACTGGACACACACACTCACACACACAAATACACACACACACTCACACACGCACACACACGCACACTCACACACACTTACACTCTTTACCTCTCGACCCCTACCCATTAGTCGCCTATTAGGACAGGCAGGGCCTTCTTGCCACGGCCGTGTTCTTATATCTGAGAGCCGACCGGACAGGCAGGGCCTTCTTGCCACCGCCGTGTTCTTATCTCTGCGAGCCGACTGGACACACACACTCACACACACAAATACACACACACACTCACACACGCACACACACGCACACTCACACACACTTACACTCTTTACCTCTCGTCCCCTACCCATTAGTCGCCTATTAGGACAGGCAGGGCCTTCTTGCCACGGCCGTGTTCTTATATCTGAGAGCCGACCGGACACACACACACACACTCACACACGCACACACACGCTCACACGCACTTACACACATACACTCTTCACCTCTCGACTCCTACGCATTAGTCGCCGCTTACGACAGGCAGGGCTTTCTTGGCACGGACGTGTCCCTATCACTGCGAGCCGACCGGACACACACACTCACATACGCACATACCCACGCACACACGCACACACACACACACACACTCTTCACCTCTCGACTCCTACCTATTAGTCGCCTCTTACGATAGGCAGGGCCTGCTTGCCTCGGTCGTGTTCTTATTTCTGCAAGCCGAACTAACACACACACATACTCACACACGCACACACATACGCACACACGCACACACACACATACACTCTTCACCTCTTGACTCCTACTTATTAGTCGTCCATTACAAGCGGCAGGGCCTTCTTGCCTTGGCCGTATTCTTATCTCTACAAGCCAAACAGACTCACACACATACACACACACACTTACACACGCACACACACGCACACGCACACGCACACACTCTCCACCTCTCGACTCCTATCCATTCGTCGCCTCTTAAGACAGGCAGGGCCTTCTTGCCACGGACGTATACCTATCTCTGTAAACCGAACGGACACACACACACACTTGCACACATACACACACACACATACACGCTTCACCTCTCGACTCCTACCCATTAGTGGCTCCTTAGAGCAAGCATGGCCTTCTTGCCACGGACGTATGCTTATCTCTGCGAGCCGAAGGGATACACACACACATACACACACACATACACACACATACTCACACACACGCATACACGCACACACACACATACACTCTTCACCTCTTGACTCCTACCTATTAGTCGGCTCTTACGATAGGCAGGGCCTTCTTGCCTCGGTCGTGCTCTTATCTCTGCAAGCCGAATAGACACACACACACACATACACACACACACTCTCACACGCACACACACGCACATACGCACACACATATACACTCTTCACCACTCGACTCCTACCCATTAGTCGCCTCTTACGACAGGCAGGGCCTTCTTGCCACGGCCGTGTTCTTATCTCTGCGAGCCGACTGGACACACACACTCACACACATAAATACACACACACACACGCACACACACACATACACTCTTCACCTCTCGACTCCTACCAATTAGTCGCCACTTACGACAAGCAGGGCATTCTTGCCTCGGCCGTATTCTTATCTCTGCAAGCCGAACGGACACATACACACTCACACACACAAGCACGCACACACGCACACACACGCACACACACAAAAACACTTTTCACCTCTCGACTCCTACCCATTAGTTGCCTCTTACGACAGGCATGGCCTTCTTGCCTCGGCCGTATTCTAATCTCTGCGAGCCGAATGGACACACACATACATACACACACACACTTACACACGCACAAACACACACACACCCACACACGCACACACACACACACATACACTCTTCACCTCTCGACTCCTACCAATTAGTCGCCACTTACGACAGGCAGGGCCTTTTTGCCTCGGCCGTGTTCTTATCTCTGCAAGCCGAACGGACACATACACACTCACACACACAAGCACGCACACAGGCACACACACGCACACACACAAAAACACTTTTCACCTCTCGACTCCTACCAATTAGTCGCCACTTACGACAGGCAGGGCCTTCTTGCCTCGGCCGTATTCTTATCACTGCAAGCCGAACGGACACATACACACTCACACACACACGCACGCACACACGCACACACACAAATACACTCTTCACCTCTCGACTCCTACCCATTAGTCGCCTCTTACGACAGGCAGGGACTTCTTGCCACTGCCGTGTTCTTATCTCTGCAAGCCAAACGGACACACACACACACACACACATACACACACATAGTCACACACGCACAAACACACGCACACACACAAAGACACATACACTCTTCACCTCTCGACTCCTATTCATTAGTCGCCTCTTACGACAGGCATGGGCTTTTTGCCACGGCCGTGTTCTTATCTCTGCAAGCCGAACGGACACACACACACACGCACACACACACACGCACATGCTCACGCACACGCACACGCACACACTCTCCACCTCTCGACTAATATCCATTAGTCGCCTCTTAAGACAGGCAGGGCCTTCTTGCCTCGGCCGTATTCTTATCTCTGCAAGCCAAACGGACACACACACACACATACACACACATAGTCACACACGCACAAACACACGCACAAACACAAAGACACATACACTCTTCACCTCTCGACTCCTATTCATTAGTCGCCTCTTACGACAGGCAGGGACTTCTTGCCACGGCCGTGTTCTTATCTCTGCGAGCCGAACGGACACACACACACTCACACACACACACACGCACACACGCACACACGTACGCACACACGAACACACACACATACACTCTTCACCTCTCGCCTCCTACCCATTATTCTCCTCTTACGACAGGCAGGTACTTCTTGACACGGCCGTGTTCTTATCTCTGCAAGCCGAACGCACACACACATACACACACACACTCACACACACACACGCACACACGCACGCACACACGCAAACACACATACACTCACACACACACACAAACACGCACATACGCACACACACATACATTCTTCACCTCTCGACTGCTACCTATTAGTCGTCTCTCACGACAGGCAGGGCCTTCTTGCCTCGGCCGTGTTCTTATCTCTGCATGCCGAACGGACACACACACATACTCACACACGCACACACACACGCACACACGCACCCACACACATACACCCTTCACCTCTCGACTCCTACCCATTATTCCCCTCTTACGACAGGCAGGGACTTCTTGCCACGGCCGTGTTCTTATCTCTGCAAGCCGAACGGACACACACACACGCACACACAAACACACGCACACAGGCACACACGCACACACGCACACGTACACGCACACGCACACACTCTCCACCTCTCGACTAATATCCATTAGTCGCCTCTTAAGACAGGCAGGGCCTTCTTGCCTCGGCCGTATTCTTATCTCTGCAAGCCAAACGGACACACACACACACATACACACACATAGTCACACACGCACAAACACACGCACACACACAAAGACACATACACTCTTCACCTCTCGACTCCTACCTATTAGTCGCCTCTTACGATAGGCAGGGCCTGCTTGCCTCGGTCGTGTTCTTATTTCTGCAAGCCGAACTAACACACACACATACTCACACACGCACACACACACGCACACACGCACACACACACATACTCTCTTCACCTCTCGACTCCTACTTATTAGTCGCCCATTACAAGAGGCAGGGCTTTCTTGCCTTGGCCGTATTCTTATCTCTGCAAGCCAAACAGACACACACACATACACACACACTTACACACGCACACGCACGCACACGCACACGCACACACTCTTCACCTCTCGACTCCTATCCATTAGTCGCCTCTTAAGACAGGCAGGGCCTTCTTGCCACGGACGTATACCTATCTCTGCAAACCGAACGGACACACACACACACACATTTGCACACATACACACACACACACACATACACGCTTCACCTCTCGACTCCTACCCATTAGTCGCTCCTTACAGCAAGCATGGCCTTCTTGCCACGGACGTATGCTTATCTCTGCGAGCCGAAGGGATACACACACACATACACACACACATACACACACATACTCACACACACGCATACACGCACACACACACATACACTCTTCACCTCTTGACTCCTACCTATTAGTCGGCTCTTACGATAGGCAGGGCCTTCTTGCCTCGGTCGTGCTCTTATCTCTGCAAGCCGAATAGACACACACACACATACACACACACACTCTCACACACGCACACTCACACACACATACACTCTTCACCTCTCGACTCCTACCCATTAGTCGCCTCTTACGACAGGCAGGGCCTTCTTGCCACGGCCGTGTTCTTATCTCTGAGAGCCGACCGGACACACACACACACTCACACACGCACACACACGCTCACACGCACTTACACATATACACCCTTCACCTCTCGACTCCTACGCATTAGTCGCCGCTTACGACAGGCAGGGACTTCTTGGCACAGACGTGTCCTTATCACTGCGAGCCGACTGGACACACACACTCACACACGCACACACACGCACACACGCACACACACACATACACTCTTCACCTCTCGACTCCTACCCATTATTCCCCTATTACGACAGGCATGGACTTTTTGCCACGGCCGTGTTCTTATCTCTGCAAGCCGAACGGACACACACACACACACACGCCCACACACACACGCACACGCACACGCACACGCACACACTCTTCACCTCTCGACTCCTACCCATTATT
>NW_027311942.1:155000-157500 GCF_040954645.1 Diabrotica undecimpunctata | reverse complement strand
CTCTTACGACAGGCATGGCTTTCTTGCCTCGGCCGTATTCTAATCTCTGCGAGCCGAATGGACACACACATACATACACACACACACTTACACACGCACAAACACACACACACACCCACACACGCACACACACACACACACATACACTCTTCACCTTTCGACTCCTACCAATTAGTCGCCACTTACGACAGGCAGGGCCTTCTTGCCTCGGCCGTATTCTTATCTCTGCAAGCCGAACGGACACATACACACTCACACACACAAGCACGCACACACGCACACACACGCACACACACAAAAACACTTTTCACCTCTCGACTCCTACCAATTAGTCGCCACTTACGACAGGCAGGGCCTTCTTGCCTCGGCCGTATTCTTATCACTGCAAGCCGAACGGACACATTCACACTCACACACACACGCACGCACACACGCACACACACAAATACACTCTTCACCTCTCGACTCCTACCCATTAGTCGCCTCTTACGACAGGCAGGGACTTCTTGCCACGGCCGTGTTCTTATCTCTGCAAGCCAAACGGACACACACACACACACACATACACACACATAGTCACACACGCACAAACACACGCACACACACAAAGACACATACACTCTTCACCTCTCGACTCCTATTCATTAGTCGCCTCTTACGACAGGCAGGGACTTCTTGCCACGGCCGTGTTCTTATCTCTGCGAGCCGAACGGACACACACACACTCACACACACACACACGCACACACGCACACACGTACGCACACACGCACACACACACATACACTCTTCACCTCTCGACTCCTACCCATTATTCCCCTCTTACGACAGGCATGGGCTTTTTGCCACGGCCGTGTTCTTATCTCTGCAAGCCGAACGGACACACACACACACACACGCACACACACACACGCACACGCTCACGCACACGCACACGCACACACTCTCCACTTCTCGACTAATATCCATTAGTCGCCTCTTAAGGCAGGCAGGGCCTTCTTGCCTCGGCCGTATTCTTATCTCTGCAAGCCAAACGGACACACACACACACACATACACACACATAGTCACACACGCACAAACACACGCACACACACAAAGACACATACACTCTTCACCTCTCGACTCCTATTCATTAGTCGCCTCTTACGACAGGCAGGGACTTTTTGCCACGGCCGTGTTCTTATCTCTGCGAGCCGAACGGACACACACACACTCACACACACACACGCACACACGCACACACGTACGCACACACGAACACACACACATACACTCTTCACCTCTCGACTCCTACCCATTATTCCCCTCTTACGACAGGCAGGGCCTTCTTGCCTCGGCGGTGTTCTTATCTCTGCATGCCGAACGGACACACACACATACTCACACACGCACACACATACGCACACACGCACACACACACATACACTCTTCACCTCTTGATTCCTACTTATTAGTCGTCCATTACAAGCGGCAGGGCCTTCTTGCCTTGGCCGTATTCTTATCTCTACAAGCCAAACAGACACACACACATACACACACACACACTTACACACGCACACACACACACATACACGCTTCACCTCTCGACACCTACCCATTAGTGGCTCCTTAGAGCAAGCATGGCCTTCTTGCCACGGACGTATGCTTATCTCTGCGAGCCGAAGGGATACACACACATACACACACACATACACACACATACTCACACACACGCATACACGCACACACACACATACTCTTCACCTCTTGACTCCTACCTATTAGTCGGCTCTTACGATAGGCAGGGCCTTCTTGCCTCGGTCGTGCTCTTATCTCTGCAAGCCGAATAGACACACACACAGACATACACACACACACTCTCACACGCACACACACGCACATACGCACACACATATACACTCTTCACCACTCGACTCCTACCCATTAGTCGCCTCTTACGACAGGCAGGGCCTTCTTGCCACGGCCGTGTTCTTATCTCTGCGAGCCGACTGGACACACACACTCACACACATAAATACACACACACACTCACACACGCACACACACGCACACACGCACACTTACACACAAATACACTCTTCACCTCTCGACTCCTACCCATTAGTCGCCTCTTACGACAGGCAGGACCTTCTTGCCACGGCCGTGTTCTTATCTCTGCGAGCCGACTGGACACACACACACTCACACACACAAATACACACACACACTCACACACGCACACTCACACACACATACACTCTTCACCTCTCGACTCCTACCCATTAGTCGCCTCTTACGACAGGCAGGGCCTTCTTGCCACGGCCGTGTTCTTATCTCTGAGAGCCGACCGGACACACACACACACTCACACACGCACACACACGCTCACACGCACTTACACATATACACTCTTCACCTCTCGACTCCTACGCATTAGTCGCCGCTTACGACAGGCAGGGACTTCTTGGCACAGACGTGTCCTTATCACTGCGAGCCGACTGGACACACACACTCACAC